>NC_080172.1:8302522-8425022 GCF_950295315.1 Erinaceus europaeus
CAGGAAGAAAAATCAGTATGTGAAGGTCTCCAAGGCATCTGTGTCTCCCCAGAGCTAAAGAGATAGTAATTCTTCACATTATATTTATTTTATACATGTAAATGAGTAAAAGAATATGGGTGTCATTATCAGGCTAACTTCTTTTTCTGGGGAAAAAAAAAAGAAGCTCATTGATCTACATAATATTTCAACTATAAAAATACCAATCTTTGAAATGATATTTCTGTTTGCTTTGTGCAATACTGATGACACGGAATAATGTCTTCTGCATGCAGGATTCATGTGCCTCCCCCAAACATCAAAGCTGCATAGCTCAGCATTCCCTTGGAAGATAAATAGAAGCTTTCAGACTTGTCTCTTCCCAGGAATAACTCCGCTCTCTGAACGTCTGTGCATTGCCTCCTTTTGTCAGGGCCAACCACAAGCTCAAAGACAAAAAGTGAATAGGTAAACAGGTTGAAACTAGAAGACTTTCTTTGCTGTCAACTATTTCATTAGGAGGGAAGATCCCTACAAGGAACCCTTAGCCAACAAATAAATAGTCAAATAAAGTCAGTATTGCATCAAGTTATCTTAGAGACCTTGTTATTTTTTCTCTCTGTGTGGTAATATAAATATACACAGGCTGGAACCTGCAAAGTCAAACTGAGAAACAAAGGTGGCAGAAGCTTGTTAGGTACTTGGCCCCAACTGGCCCACCTTTCTCTACTGTAAATCCACCAGACAGGTACTTATAATAATGATTCAGAGATTACATTCAACAGGGAATCAAATCATTCCAACTGAATTATCTATCATGATCAGGCCCAAAATAACATTGACTAGGTGCAAAGTGTAGATTTCTCTGATCATGAATGCTTTGCCTATTTCCATAGTACCAGATGAGAGTTGCCTTGAATCTAGTCACCATCTTCTTTATCTCTTCTTTACTACTCAGAACGAAGCCCTTGACTCACCTTCCCTTACATTATTTCTTCTAGCATATATACATATACTTTTTTAACATGGCTGTTAAGTTTGTGGCCCAGGTTTGATGGCTACCATGTGATTTTCCTTAGCAGGGATGAGATCTGCCTGGCTTACAATTGTTAAAGATTGCTTTGGACCCCAAAATGACTCACTTTGCTTTATAGAATATGTATGCTATCTTATGAGAGCCAAGAAAAGAGAGATCAATAAACAGAAGGAGTGTTTGGCAGACGTCTGCTGAAAGCAATATAGGTTCAGCCTTTGAACCTTTACCCTTCTCAAAAACAAAAACTCTTTCACTGGAAGTTTGGAAATTGGTTTAGGTCCTCTCTTTCCACTGTTTATGTAATGATTCTCCTTCTTTCTTTCATTCTTCTTCCTCCTCCTCCTCTTCCTCTTCTTATTTGCTTATAATATGTTGTGATTTTTAGAACATGACATGATTTTTAAAAATCAGGTCTTAGAACATGATGGCAGAGGAGGACCTATAGGGAATGGAAATGTTACGTGGAAAGCTGAGAAATGTTACACAGGTACAAATTATTGTATTTTACTGTTGACTGTAAACCATTAATCCCCCCCCAATAAAGAAAGAAAAATGAGCACATGTTGGGAAAAATGTCCACTTTGTGGTGGGATGGGAGGGAGTGTCTTCATCACACTGAGAGACTTCTCTAGTAATGCAACTTCTCATTTATTGTCCACCCTTAAACACTTGTCAATGCACGCCATGAAAATCTAAGCCAATTTAGTTTGAAGTAGAGCCCAGAAAAATTTCTTGCACAGTATACATTGAAGAGGGGAGACAAAATCATGACAGTCAAATGAGGCTGGCAAGATAGCTCAACAGTAAGGAAGCCTGCTTTGTCATGGAACCCAGGCTTACGTCAAGCTCCCACCAACCTGGCCAGAACTTTGGTGCTAAGACGTCTCCCATTCTCTCCCTCCGACTCTGTCAATCAATTTCTATCTCAAAAAGTTACCCTGGAATGGTGAAAATCTAGAAAGGACAAAGAAAACAATTTATTTGTATCCCTATTAGTGATTTAATATTGATTTGCAAGATTATAAGATTACAGGGGTAGAATTCCTCCACACTGTTCCCACCACCAGAGTTCTGTGTCCCAGCTCCTCCACTGGACACTGCAGTAGTTCTCCAAAGGTTACAGATAAAGGTTGACTTTATATCTATATATTTTCTTGCCCATTTTTTCTACAATACTGCCTTCACTCCCTTTCTTTTTGTTCCCCCTTTTATTGCCCTTGTTGCTTTTCATTGTCTATTGTTATTATTGTTGTTATTGCTGTCATTGTTATTGGATAGGACAGAGAATTTGAGAGAGGAGGGGAAGACAGAGAGTGGGAGAAAAGGATAGACACCTGCAGACCTGCTTCACTGTTTCACTGCTTGTGAGGTGGCCCTTTTGCTGGTGGGGAGCCAAGGGCTTGAACTGGGGTCCTCGCACCTGTCCATGTGCTTGGCGCCATGTGCGCTTAACCTGCTGTGCTACCGCCCTGGTGCCTTGCATTTTCTTTCTTTTTTAACTCACACATACTTGGGGCCTCGTGGAGGCACACAGGATAGACCTTTAGTACATGCTGTCGTGCCTGAGGACTTGGGTTCATACCTGCAGGGAAGTAAGATTCCTGAGTGGTGGAGAAATGCTCATTCTTGACCCCCTCATTTCTTTCTGTCTCTGTCAATTAAAAGAAAAAAATTATAACAATGAGGGCAAGAGAAATAGACACTGGAATCAGTAGACTCATCATGAAAGTACCAAACCCCATGAAAGATGGTGAGGAAAATTTTGTTAATCCACTTTCGTACTGTAGGGATATGAAACCATAGTAGACCTTAAATCAAGAACGTGTGAGTGTGCAAAGCGCAAGAACTGGCGTAAGGATCCCGGTTCGAGCCCCCAACTCCCCACCTGCAGGGGAGTCACTTCACAGGCAGTGAAGCAGGTCTGCAGGTGTCTTTCTCTCCCTGTCTTCCCCTCCTCTCTGCATTTCTCTCTGTCCTATCCAACAATGACAACAACAATGAAACAACAAGGGCAACAAAAGGGAATAGATAAATATTTTTAAAAATTTTTAAAAAAAGAACGTGTGAGTATCTCAACTAGTGTTATGCATTAAAAATGACATGTGCTGATCATCCATTCTACTCCAGGTACTCAGTTGAGATAAAGACCCCATTGTACTCACTTTGGCATGACAAATTAATAAGACTGCGGATGATTAATATCATCTCTGCACAACGATGGCATTAAGTTTATGAATCCTTCTGTAAAAATTTTTTTAAAAAAATAGAAAGTTAAGACTCCAGAGATTGTTACATTCATGTTGTGTAGACTTAGGAGAAACTCTTGACAAAAATCTTACAAAAACAAATTCTGGGAGTTAGGTGGTAGCGCAGCTGGTTAAGCACATGTGGCACAAAGCACAAGGACCAGCATAAGGATCCTGGTTCAAGCCCTGGCTCCCCACCTACAGGGGAGTCACTTCACAGGCGGTGAAGTGGATCTGCAGGTGTCTATCTCTCTCCCCCTCTGTCTGCCCCTCCGCTCTCCATTTTTCTGTCCTACCCAGCAACGACGACATCAATAACAACAACAATAATAACTACAACAATAAAACAACAAGGGCAACAAAAGGGAATATATATACATATATATATATATTTAACCAAAGTTTTAAAAAAAAATTCCGGGAGTCTGGTGGTGGTGCAACGGGTTAAGCGCACATGGCACAAAGTGCAAGGACCGGCATCAGGATGCCCCCCTGAAAAGGAGTCGCTTCACAGGGGGTGGGGCAGGTCTGCAGGTGTCTTTCTCTCCCCCTCTCTGTCTTCCCTCCTCTCTCCATTTCTCTCTATAATATCCAGCAATGATGACATCAATAACAACAATAATAAGTGCAACAACAATAAAAAGGGGGCAGCAAAAGGGAAAATAAATATAAAAAAATAAAAAATAAAGATTTGCTAAAAAAAAAAATCCATGTGCTTTACTATCACAAATGAATATTTGTTGTATTTCAAAATTTTCTCAGAAGGCTCACCAGTTCTGAGATTTTGGTTCATGGTGGTTTGGAACTGCTCTCTAGAAGCATAGAGTCTGATGGAGGTCATTGAGTCGTCAAAATATGATGACCTAATATTGTAATCATCTTTGTGATTTCAAACTGAAGGGTTTTTTTTAACTTAATAAGTAGGGGGGAATAACTATCTCCTTATTTTATCTGGACACTAATAGCCAGTGTTGGATATATGCAAGATTAATACAGTTGTACACTATATAAGTAAAACATTTCCCTTGAGTTTTTATTTTTTCCCTGTAAATACAATACAGACTAGCCAGATGGCTCAACTGGGAAGGGTACCTGCTTTGACACGTTCATGAACCATGTTTTACACCAGCCCCCATTGTACTGGAAGAAGCTTCAGTCCTATGGCCTCTCTCTCTCTCTTTCTCTGTCTCTCTCTTTCCCATCCCCACCTCCTTTCTAACTGAAAAAGTGGTGAATCCCCAGACAATAACAATAGTAAAAATACAAAAGAATACTAGTTTAACAATCTTTACTGTGCTTTAGAGTACAGTAAATGAATGAAAACAGATTGTTTGTCATGGCTAGTTCTCTGAGTAGTAAGAAATGGCAACCCAATCATATTTAGCTGAAATCAATGCAAAAGGCAAAAATGAAAAAGGACTGATGAGATGCTTAAGGTCCTGAGAGCAGACCAAATTGTGCCACATAATTTAAGTCTGTCTTTTTCTGTGTCTTCTAGAAACTCTATTTGTAAAGCTTCCTTGATTAGATCAAACTTACCCATAGTCAAAGAGAGGAGATGTTTCGCTAAAATATATATTGATACATGTTTCTCTTGCTCATTCACTCATGTTTATGTGATATATTAAATCCCCATTAGATGAACATACCAGTCATCCTTTAGATCTTAATTGTTGGTTTTTTTGTTTTGTTTTGTTTTGTTTTGTTTTAGAAAAGGTGTTTTTTTTATCTGACAAACTGGCCCTGAAACCTCTTTGCACTATAAATTAACCAATCGACCAGTCAGGTTCTCTAGTGTGACATTCTCAGGGATCCAGATGGTTTGCTTTGCATTTTATTCCTTTATTCGTTATAATTAGTTTGATTACTTAGTCTATCTTTCTTTTCCCTACCTGCTTAGAAGTCTCATCAAAGAAGAAAAGCTCATCTTGTTCACTCTGGTAGCCTCAGTGTCAAGCACCGAGGAAAGTAAAACATTCATTGAACAAAGGATGTCCCTGTGTAAATGTAGAATTTTATTGCTATGTGCTTTTGGTGAAATATGGAAGGGCTGGAATTCAAAGTTAAAACCCTGTCAATCATAGCAAACCAGAGGCTGGTACATGGAGGGCATCTGACTTTAGAACTGCAAAAATGATTGCGCTTTTGCAGGGGAGGGCAAGCGTTGCTTCTCATTCTGTCAATAGAGAATTAAGTGCTGTGTTTATGAGGCTCAAGGTTATTTTCCTTTGAGAGAGTTAATTGATGGAAGGTCAAATAAAGTCACAAGTTTTTACTTCAAGGAAACAGAGAAGATGGAAAAATGCTTTAATTAATAGGCAATGTGTTAAAAGAAATGTTTCCCAAATTACTCTTTTCTGGGAGTAAAACAAATCTTCCAATAACTCATTTTAACTACTCTTTACAAAACAAAAAGGGAGAAGACAAGTTCTGCCCAAACCTTATCTTACGCATACACACATACATACACACACATCTACACTGCTCACTATTCTTACTTAGATTATGATACACAATATGAATTAATTAGAGGTATTAAAGCTTTTGTTCACAAGGTGTGTGCTTTGCAAAGATTAGTTCTCTACTATCTATGGGATGCATGCCAGAGACAGAAATTCATTCTAGAAAGTGATTAAAATTTCAGTATCTCCCCACTCCTAAAATCCCAGAGGTCGAGGATTAGAGATGTTAAACATCCAATTGTGTCTTTTTTTTTTTTTTTGCCTCCAGGGTTATTACTGGGGCTCGATGCCTGCACTATGAATCCACTGCTCCTGGAGGCCATTTTTCCCATTTTTGTTGCCCTTGTTGTTCATCGTTGTTATTGTTGTTGTTGTTGATAGGACAGGGAGAAATGGAGAGAGGATGGGGAAGACAGAGAGGGGAGAGAGAAAGATCGACACCTGCAAACCTGCTTCACCGCCTGTGAAGCAACTTCCCTGCAGGTGGGGAAGTGGGGGGTGCTCCAACAGGGATCCTTACTCAGGTCCATGTGCGCTTAACCTACTGTGCTACCACCCAACTCCACCCCCAATTGTGGTTTTTAAAGGAAGCTCCATTGAGATCTCCTGGGGGGGGGGGGAGCAGAACTTTCTTGGAATGATTTAATTTTTAACATTTGTTCTTGATCTAATGAAATTTTTATACTCATGTCCATAGTTTCTGAGTATTCTCTGAACTCTTTGGAGAGTTGGAAATTAGTTCACTTCCAGTAGTAGGTAGTATTTAAAGAGATGGATTAGGTTCTATTAATTTTTTTTTTCATTTTTGTTTCTCTTCAATGCCAACAAGCAAGACCTCCTTTGAATCTGGAGAGGTGGCAGTCGTTGACTATGTGGGTCATAGTCTGTCTGGAGCCGCAGGGGCAGTTCGGGTCGTCTCTGGCTCCCCAGCGATGGAACATAGCGGCGCACCGGCCATGGCCTGTTCCATAGTGATTGAGGAGGGCCCAATCATAACGTGCTAGGTCAAAGCCGGGTTGACGCTTGCAGGGGTCTGTGATGAGGTGTTTGTTCTTTACCTCAGCTGACTGCCAACTCTATTTCCAAGAGTCTGGAACAGAGAAGTTCAAAGGAGGTCTTGAAACTTTACATCAGGCTCAACCTGACGCTGTTGACTGGCTACGGAAGAAGGGCAAACACTAGAAGAAGAGAACAAGCAAGAAAAATGCAAGATCTTTTTTTAAAAAAAAGTTTGGGTTCCCCCTCCCCCACTTCTTAATCTGCTGAAGGGGAAATGTGTTGATGGAAGGTGGGGGCAGTAAAAGGATAGGAGTATAGCAAGTGTGGGAAGAGGAAGCACATATTTAAAATGGAGTAGAACAAATGTAAGGTGAAATTGTCAGAACTTAAGGAGCTTCCTCTAACTGACCTGCCCTGAGCTCTGTGTAGTGACACTGTAATGATCTTGCAATCTAAAACCACAGGAAAGGAAAGGCAAAATAGTGAGTGAGGAAATTTGAGATTTCCCATACAATAAATTCTACCCCAAAG
Organism: Erinaceus europaeus; assembly: GCF_950295315.1. Classification (NCBI taxonomy): domain Eukaryota; kingdom Metazoa; phylum Chordata; class Mammalia; order Eulipotyphla; family Erinaceidae; genus Erinaceus; species Erinaceus europaeus. The sequence goes on from NC_080172.1 coordinate 8,309,776, forward strand.
CCAAAATTTCCAGAGATTTGAATTTTTAGACTGGCTACTCATTTGTTTTTGTATTAGTGATTAACAAGATGGTAAGATAACGGTACGTACAATTCTACATAGTTCCCACCCCCAGAGTTTCATGTTCCATTTCCTCCATTGGAAGTTTCTGTATTATTTATTCCTCTGGGATTATGGACCAAAATTCTTTATGGGGTGCAGAAGGTAGGAGTTCTGGCTTCTGTAATCAGTTCTCCACTGGACATGGGTTTGACAGGTGGGTCTATCCCTCCAGTTTCTTTCTTTTCTTAGTGGAGTAGGGCTCTGGAGAGGTAAGACTTTGGGACACATTGGTAAGATTGCCTCCTATAGTAGCAACTTGGTGGCTGGAAGGCAGTAAAATATAAAGCAGAAATAATTGTTTAATAAACAGGAACCCAAAAGTAGGAATAAAGCAGAGGAAATTAGGGGTCTTTGTGGGGGAAGAAGCTAGGAAGTCTATTTTAAGGATGCCCAAGGGGCCCATGACTTTAGTAAATTTTAACATTAATTTCAGATAGAGTTTTTTTTTTCTTTTTTGGAAATTCAAGAAGAGATTTCACGATATGTTGGTCTTAGTTGGTTTTATCTAGATTGAATTTTGACTAGGACTGACCTCTGTAGTGTTAATTACAACTGGACAAATCACACTCATAAGATTACAGTATAAAAAAGTTTACAGTATAAACTTTACATAATTCTAAGGAGTCATCAATATGAAAGTCTAAGAAATGTATATCCTATAGTAATGGCAAAGTAAAGTAGCAGGAAACGAGTTATAAAGGGTAAATTTAAAGCAGAATGGAAGGCAAGGGATAAAGTGTCTCAACTCTTGACTCAGATAGTATGTCAATGCGACAGATCAAAACCACTGACTAAGAATATGGAGAAAGAACATGGGTCCTTTCCTTTCCCCCATGTTAAGGGAAATGGACATAGTCCTGGAACTTAGTGAGGAATAGATATTACTGACTGACCGCATACCACCCTACATAGTACTAACACATGATGTGTCCGGGATCAGGTTAATACCTTTAGAGGCTCCTATTATTGAAAACAGTGTGAGGTCTTGCCCATTGGCAATTCTGAATAAACCCTACAGAGTGAAACAGAACTTGCAGGAATGCTGAAATTGAAATAGCTTCTTTCTAGATGTTTTGATTGGAGCTTGGTTTTTCTTATTGGCTTGCCGTTGGTGGTTTGGCTTGGTTGGTGCCTGTATTCCTACTGAGTTAGTTATCCACTACTGGGCCCCTTCCAGAGTCAGACACAAACTTGTATCTTAGACTAATGGAACACTACTATGTTGCTTTAGCACGTCACCTGCTGTCAATTTTTATTGTATTAGAACAATACATTTTAAAATACAAATTTTAAAAATTACGTAATCTTTTAAGGAATGTTAAGAAAATTACTTAGAACTGAAGAGTATTTTATGGCATCATGACAGTGTAGGAAAAACCAGATTCCAGTGCATATCACTTGCACTCCATTTAAAGTAAAATTAAAAAAAAAAAGTCTGTCAGACCATCTTCATTACCTACATTATCAGAACAATGAAACATAATTCACTTGTTTTACCATTTCATTTGAGGAAATAATGGTTCACAAGAAATTTGTTGATTCACTAGTACAGTTTCTTCTCTCCTCCGACATAGGCATCACCATGACAGTCTCACCAAAATCCCATCTCTGTCTTAACCATTGTGTCCGTGGGATCCTACACCCTCACCTTCCCCCATCTTTCACTAGTCCAGACTCATTTGATTTGTTGCAATATACCTCACCCACCCCAAGTTTCACCCTGTGTCCCCTTGCTTCTACTTTGCATCTAAAGTACTACCTATAAATGAGATCATCTGTATTCAATCTTCTCCTGACTCATCTCATTTGACATGATATATATATATATATATATATTTATTTATAATTTATTTATTTATGACATAGAGACAGAGAGAAATTGAGAGAAGAGGGGAGGTGGAGATGGAGAAAGACAAAAAAAACACCTGCAGCCCTGCATCACTACTTTTGAAGTTTTCCCCCTACCGGTGGGAACCAGGGGCTTGAACCTGGGTCCTTGCACACTATAATATGTGCACTTAACCAGATGCACCACTGCCTGGCCCCAATATGATATCTTCATGTTCCATCCCAAATATAGAAAAGACTTTGTCATTCCTGGAAGTTGGGCACTGTTCCACAGCTTTCTTAGCCACTCCTCTGTTGTTGGGCATCTGGGTTGCTTCCATGTTTAGGCTATTACAAAATATTCTGCATTGAACATAGGCATCCATCAATCTCTTTAGATAGATTTTTTTGGATAGAACTTCAAGTGAGGTACTGCCAGATCATAAGATACATCCATTTCTAGTGATCTGAGGAAGCTTCAAACTGTTTTCCACAAGGGTTGAGCCAATATACATTCCCACCAGCAGTGACAAAGTATTTCCCTTTCCCCCATCTTTACCCCTATTTTTTTAAGCTCAAAAATTATTCCCTATTTCTCCACTACACTGTGGCTAGGCTAGAAAAATGGTTACTTTTCACTGCACAGTACTCATCTCCTCAACAAAAGCACATTCTTTTATGGTACATAAACCACAGAATATTGTGATAGTTCATTTTTTGTCTCCCTCATGGGCTATGTCCTCTTTAAGAGGAATGCCCTTGAACTGATCATCTAAATTACTGACTCTAAGAATAATGAATAACACATCCTAGATTCCCTATATGTACAGGAGTGAATAAAGAAAACACTGCTTATGAACTATTCTGTTGATCAAGTCACAATGTGGTGATGTTTTGATAGACTCAGTAGGACAGTAAATTCTTTTACTTTGTCATTTTTAGGAGATGGAGAAGATTTCCAAAAAGCCTTGCTTCATCTACTTTTATTTCACCCTTCTCCTCAAATAATGTGGAAAAACCATAAAGGGCCAGAGATATCCATGTGGAGTAAAAGAATTCTGTGTGCCAGGAGCTGCAGTTCAGAAACTAATCTTAAGCAGAGCAGAGAGAGAAAAAAAATGATGCTGAATAAAAATAGCCAAATGTCTGTATTTTGTGAGAAGTCAGGAGTCATACACATCTGACATGGACTTTTCTAAGTACTAGTCATCTGTAGATTATATTCTTACTAGTTATCTAATAATTGTTTACAGGACTATAAGGTTACAGGATTATATTTCCATACCACAGAACCTTCCAGGATATTATAGACTCCTGAGGGAATACTATAGTTTTGTGCTTTTTCTGATGTTAAGAAATGTAGGGGAGTCAGGCTGTACTGCAGCAGGTTAAGCGCAGGTGGCGCAAAGCACAAGGACGGGTGGAAGGACCCCGGTTCCCCACCTGCAGGAGAGTCGCTTCACAAGCAGTGAAGCAGGTCTGCAGGTGTCTATCTTTCTCTCCCCCTCTGTCTTCCCCTCCTCTCTCCATTTCTCTCTGTCCTATCCAATAACGACGTCAATAACAGCAACAATAACTACAACAATAAAACAACAAGGGCAACAAAAGGGAATAAATAAATATTTTTTAAAAAAAAGAAATGTAGATACCTGTTATTTACCACTAAGTATTTATGAGGATAGAGTCAACTATTTCCTAAGAAACTAAAAAACTGACGTGAAAAAAAAAATCCTTTTTTTTACCAGTGGCTGGTAACAGTCCGACGCTCTATCAGTTGAGACACCACCTCCAGTCTGCTCCACCAACAAGGGGACAGCTGAAGGGAGGAGAGGACTCCCCGGAGACTCACAAAGTACAATTCTGAGTCTCCATTGCTACTGCCCTCAGAATCTGGAGCAGTGGCAGAAGAAATCCTGGGGCTTCCACAGGCAAAGCTACAGAGTAGCAGCAGCTATGTTTCACTCTCCCGCACCAACTAGGAAAAGCCATGAGAATCACCTGAAAAGAATAAAATACCACCAGGGATTACCTGGAAACACACCAAGCCGCAGGAAAGCACACACACGTGTAGCTCCTTGGAGAGAAAAGGCGTGATGGGCAGATTCTAAGGACTAACAGGCCGTAGTCAGGGATGGCTGGCACCAAACTCGTAGTGAGCCGTCCCACTTTGGGGTCTGAACTTAAGCAACTAAGAACTTAAAAAAATAAAAATCACCTAAAACCTCATCAGTTTACAACTGTGACTTCTGGAGTTTCCATTGCTATTGTTCCCACAGAGGCTAGACAGCAGCAGGAGACGCTATGTTGACATCAGGGGCACTGACCTGTTTGGTGACTCCAGATAAAATCCACCTCCTTTATCAAGATATCTAAACAGGGAAATCAATCGAACACCTTAGCCACAGCACCTCCTGCTGGCAATCGAACACCTTAGCCACAGCACCTCCTGCTGGCACAAGAACACTAAACGTGGAAAGTGAAAAATACACAGGCAGCAATGACAGAAAACCCAAATGACCAGACAGACACAGAAAGTTCTCGCAATCCTTGCCACTGCAGTCAGACAAAAAGAGATGTCAACGGCATATAAATGGGAAAAAAAGAAATCAAACTATCACTCCTTGCTGATGACATGATATTATACCTAGAGAACCTCAAGGACTCCACTAAAAAAAAAAAAAAAAACTACTCAAAATAAATAATAGAGTAGCAAGATACAAAATCAATACACAAAAATCTGTGGCATTTCTGTATACAAAGAGTCAGCAGAAAGGGAAATTGAAGACTCAATCTCGTTTACAATTCAGCCCAAAAAGATAAAATACCTTGGGATGAATCTCACAAAGGAGGTGAAGGACCTTTAATGAAAACTATAGAACATTGCTAAAAGAAATAGAGAAAGACACACAGAAGTAGAAGAAAATTCCTTGTTCCTGGATTGGAAGAATAAACATTATTAAAATGGCCATTCTACCAAGAGCAATCTACAGTTTTAATGCAATCCCTAGCAAAATTCTGGTGGTATTTTTTTTTTAAGTAAATTGAGTGACTTGTCCAAAAATTTATGTGGAACCACAGAAGGCCATGAATTGCCAAAACACTTCTGACCAAAAAAATAAGTAAATAAAGGAAGCTATGAAGGTTCCCCAACTTTAGTTTATACTAAACAACAGTAATTAAAACAGCGTGGTACTGGAATAAAAATGGACACTTGGATCAATGGAGAAGAGTCAAAAGCCCAAAAAATGAGCTCACACATACACAACCACCTTAATATATGACAAAGGGGAAAAATCATTCAATGGGGAGAAAGGAGGTCTCTTCAACAGATGGTGCTGGGAAAATTGGACAGACACATGTAGAAAAGTGAAACTAGACCACCACCTAACACATTCCTCTAAGGTCAAATCAAAACAGATCAAAGATATAGATATTAGACAAGAAACTGAGACTTCCGGAGGCAGGGCTACCAGCAGCAGCAGATCTGTTTCTCTCCTCTCCTCTCCTCTCCTGGATCAACTAGGAATACCAAAGGAGACCACCTGGGACTGAAACAAGACAGGACTAGAACAACTACAAGAACCCACCAAATCACCGGTGAGTGCAAACACGTGTGGCTGGTGACAGAGAGGAGCCCAGGGAGACACTAAGTGGCTGGTAACAGTCCAACGCTCTATCAGTTGAGACACCACCACCAGTCTGCTCCACCAACAAGGGGACAGCTGAAGGGAGGAGAGGACTCCCCGGAGACTCACAAAGTACAATTCTGAGTCTCCATTGCTACTGCCCTCAGAATCTGGAGCAGTGGCAGGGAGGGACACCGGGGGACAGAGATCTAACCAGAAAACTCAGGAGAAGACCTATACCTCAGTGGCATAGCAGTGAGGCTGTGAAAGTCTCTGCATAACCACTGGACTATCTCTGCCACACCCTGCCTTATCTCTTGGTCAGGAGTCAGTGATTAAGATAAGAAGTCTACTTATAGTTTAGAAGCCCTCAGGCTCCCATAGCCTACAGAGAAGAAAAAAAAAAAGAGGCTTTTAAATCACTGAGCCCCAACTCAGGGACTAAAATACTATTGAAACAACTGTTAACTTCCACCGCTGTGAACCCTTTAATTACCTTTCTTAGACACAAGTCAATCCAGGAAATAGTAATCAGTAATTTGAAAAGTACTAAGAGAGGGAACTCATAACATAATATATAAAATGGGTAAACCAACAAGAAGAAATATTGGAGAAACGAACCAGGATAACAGTCCAGCTAAAAGCCCCCCCAAAGGATGAAGCACAAAATAATGAGTTCAACATCCAAACATTAGCTAAGGAAATAATCACAGGAGTAAGTAAAGAGTTTGAAAGAATTGTAATCAGAAATACAGGGACAACAAATGAGACTCTGCAAGAAAACACTAACTATCTCAAGGTTATTAGAGAGCCGAAAGCTGAAATAGCTGAGCTAAGAACACAACTAGCTGAACAAGCTAAAACAGTATCAGAACAGGGTAACAAAATATATGAACTCCAGAAAACAGTAGAGAGCAGAGAGAATTGAATTAGACAAGAAACTCTCAAATTTGTAGAGAAAAAAATGTTGATAAAATTTTGCAATACCTTCCCATCAAAGATGTATTTGGAGACTCAACCACCTGGAAATGGGAAATAAAAACTAGAGTAAGGGAGTCGGGCTGTAGCGCAGCTGGTTAAGCGCAGGTGGCGCAAAGCACAAGGACCGGCATAAGGATCCCCGTTCGAACCCCGGCTCCCCACCTGCAGGGGAGTCGCTTCACAGGTAGTGAAGCAGGTCTGCAGGTGTCTATCTTTCTCTCCCCCTCTCTGTCTTCCCCTCCTCTCTCCATTTCTCTCTGTCCTATCCAACAACGACAACAACAATAATAACTACAACAATAAAACAACAAGGGCAACAAAAGGGAATAAATAAATAAAATAAATATTTTTAAAAAAACTAGAGTAAATAAATGAGATCACATGTCACTAAAGAGCTGCTACACATCGAAATCATGTGACACAGGGATCACCAGGCAACCCAGTAAATGGGAGAAGGTATTTGCACATCACACATCAGACAAGCAACTGATATCAAACATTGTATGGAATTGGTACACATCTACAAAAGAAGCGATAATAACCCAATAAAAAAAGTGAGGTAAAGAACTAAACAGAGGCAGGTTACACAGTGGGTTAAGCGCAAGTGGCGCAAAGTGCAAGGACTGGTGTAAGGATCCCGGTTCGAGCCCCCAGCTCCCCACCTGCAGGGGAGTCACTTCATAGGCGGTGAAGCAGGTCTGCAGGTGTCTGTCTTTCTCTCCCTCTCTCTGTCTTCCCCTCCTCTCTCCATTTCTCTCTGTCTTATCCAACAATGATGACATCAATAACTACAACAATAAAACAAGGGCAACAAAAGGGAATAAATAAGTAAATTAAAAAAAAAAAGAACTAAACAGATAGTTTTCTAGAGAAGAGAAACACATGGTCCACAGACGTGATGAAATGCTCCACTTCACTTATCATCAGAGATAATTTCCACCTGAGAGAATGGCTTATATCAACAAACCAGGAAAGGACAGGTGCTAGAGAGGCTATGGAGAAAAGGGAATTCTGCTTCACTGCTGGTGGGAATGCAAGCTGATGCAACCCCTTCGGAAGACTGTATGGAGAATCCTTAAACAAATAAAAATGGAAGTACTTTATGAACCAGTAATACCACTCTTAGGCATTTATCCAGTGGACACTCAAACGCTAATTAGAAAAGACATATGCACCCCTATGTTCATAGCTGCATTATTCACAATAGTCCAAGAGTGGAAGAAGCCTAAATGTCCATCAACAGATGACTGGCTAAAAAACGTTATGGCATGTATAGCCCATGGAATATTACTCTGCTCTCAAAAAAGGTGATTTTCTCTCCTTTGGAACAAAATGGATGGAACTGGAGGAGATAATTTTTAGCAAAAGAGATGAAAGACAATGACCAGATGGACTCATTCATATGCGGAATCTAGAGATTTGATTTACATGAACTTGACAAAAATAATAATTCAAACAAAACAGAAGCAAGTAAACTGTAGGATTTGTGGGAATTATGGTGGTTAGCTTTGGGAGGTTGGAGGGTGGAGATACAGAACTCCGGTGGTGGCTGTGGCGTGGAGCTCTACATTGTAATCTTACAATCCTGTAACAAACTATGAATGATGAAAAAGAAATTACTAAAAAAAAAAAAAAAAAAAAAGAAAGAAAAATAAATCTGTGTTAGAAAGGTAATTTTAAATGCAACATTAGAAAAACAAATACCATGAAGTTGTGGTCCGGGAGGTCAAGCATGAGGTCCTAACTTCAATCTCCGGCAGCACATGCACCAGAATGATGTCTGGTTCTTTCTCTCTCCTCCTATCCCTCTCATTAATAAATAAATAAAATAAATAGATATCATAAAGTTTAAGAAGAAGTAAAAAAATGTAACTATGGTTAATAAACTGTAACTTCAAGAGAGCCTAAAGTTCTTGTTTCCAGCATATTTTTGGAAATTTCTAGGCTATATTAATTCTCTCTTTCTCTCTCCCTTTCTCTATCTCTGCTTCAGGAATTAAACTGCAGTGACTGAGAAAGCATAATTCTAAATAGAGATGGTGAATTTCATTAACCTATCTTTGAGGCTTACTGGTTTGAAGTCATGGTAGCATATTATATAGTGAAGAGAAAGAATACAACAGAAGGACTAAGTGACCCCCAGTTCGAAATACGGGTGGGTATCTACCTTTACCAGTTATAAATTTGACCCTGACCAGACTTTTAATCTCTCCCAAAGTCTCAGACACTTACTCTCTAAAAGAATAGAAGTATGTACAAACTAGTTAACCTAGTGTTAACTGCACTAATACAATGTGAGTGTGCTCTTACTTTTCACTTCAAGGATAATTCTTTGGTACAAAGCACTATTTTCTTGCATTTTATTTCTTTCCCTAGAAGGAATAAATGACTTAATTTATTGATGCAATTAAGGAATATGTAAGATCTATTAGTCTTAGTAGCCCTTTTGGGGAGGGCTAATACATTATCTCTTCATTCTGTGTGTAGCCATATTTCTCTTTTTAGGTAGGAGGTTATTATCTCTGTTTCCAGTTGTTTCAGAATTAGGAATAGGGAATAAATGATTAGCTGGTAAATTCCAGGGATCCCGAAAATAATAGTTGTGATGTTAGTTCCGGATTTAGAGGGCAAGAGGAGCAAGAAACCTCCCATCAATCTCAGGACTCCGTGGAAATCCCTGCAACTTTACGGTATCACATAGCAATACAAAAAAAAAAAAAAAAAAAAAAAAGACTTTATTAACAAGGAAAATGAGGAAGAATGAAGGTAGTAACATCAGAGCAGATTCTAACACTGTTGTAAAAGACAGAAAGGAAACCAAAGGCTACAAACTTTTTTTTTTTTTTTTTGCCTCCAGGGTTATCACTGGGGCTCGGTGCCTGCACTACAAATCCACTGCTCCTGAAGGCCATTTTTTCCAATTTTTGTTGCCCTTGTTGTTGTTATTATTATTGTTATGCTGTTGTTGTTGTTGGACAGAGATAAATCGGGAGAGGAGGGGAAGACAGAGAGGGGGAGAGAAAGATAGACACCTGCAGACCTGCTTCACCCCTTCTGAAGCGACCCCCCTGAAGGTGAGGAGCCGGGGGCTCGAACTAGGATCCTTATGATGATCCGTGTGCTTCATGCCATGTGTACTTAACCCGCTGCACTACCACCCAGCCCCCAAGCTACAAACATTTATCACAGAGCAAAGAACAGGACCAGACCAACTTCTTGTAAACTGCAGTGGATATAAAGATGGTAGTCAGTTCAGTCTTTCCATTAGAAGGAACAGGCTGAAATCGGCTTATTAAGTAAGACAAAGTGAGACAGGGCTGTGGGCGCACCTGGTTGAGCACACGTTACTATGCCCTCAGCTCCCACTTGTAGGGGTAAAACTTTGCAAGTGGTGAAGTAGGTCTACACGTGTCTCTCTGCCTCTCTGTCTCCCCTTTCCCTCTCGATTTATTCAATAAATAAATAAAGATTCATTTTTAAAAAAAGAAGAAGAGTGGTCTGGGAGGTGGTACAGTGGTAAAGCTTTGGACTCTCAAGCATGAGGTCATGAGTTTGATCTCCAGCAGCACGTGTGCCAGAGTGATGTCTGGTTCTTTCTCTCTCCTCTTATCTTTCTCATAAATAAATAAATAAATAAAACACAAAATGTATAAATGATAAATAGAGCAAAAGGTAAACTTACCTACAGATCTACAAACCAGACAACTGCCCAGTGAGATTCTGCCTCCCTTGTACCAAAATTTAATCAAACATTGACTATTAAACACTGATTAATAATCCCGGTTGAAATGTAGAAATAAGATTTCTATTGGGGTTTAGTGGTGTAAAACATCTTTGTTCTACCAGTTGGAGTAATAAATGCAGCTAGTCAGCTCGTCTGCCACTTGTCCTGAAATATATCAGGCTATTTGGCACGGCCTTGTCCGTGTATACAAAATTACTAGTCACATTTTAATGCGAAGGAGAGCACTGCTTCACTATTAGTGAAGCTTCCTACTTGCAGGTGGGAACTCTGAGTTTGAACTCTGGTCCTTGCATATGGTAACGTGTTCATTCTGTCAAGTGCACCACTACCCAGCCCCAACTGCTATATTTAAATCATTCTGCACAAATAAAGTACAGCCTAATATGAAAAGCTCTAAACAGAAGGAAACTCCACACACACACACAAAAAAGTAAATTCTTGTAATAGTTACTAATTCACATTAAAAAAAAAAAATCTCCTTGTGGTCGGGGAGATTGTGGTGCTTTGGATTCTCAAGCATGAGGTCCCGAGTTCCATCCCCAGCAGCACATGTGCCAGATGTCTGGTTCTTTCTCTCCCCTCCTATCTTTCTCAAAAATAAATAAAACCTTTTTTTAAAAAATCTCCTTAATATCTAGCCTACAACACTTAAAAATATTTCTTCTTTTCCTTTTGTTAGGTATAGAAATTTGCTGGCCAGCACTTAGCGTACTTCACCTTTATGTGAAAATAATTCTCACTGACTTAACCCTTTCTGGAAGGTAGTGCTCTCTCTGCTGTCATTTCTTTTTCTATCTCTTCTAAATCCTTTTCCATCTTCTCTGCCCAATGAGAACCTACCTGGAGACTCAGTCTTGTGAAAAAAAAAAAAAATAATGCAATCATTTGTCAACATTTTCGATAGATATTCCTAATTTGTAAATAATACTATTAGAAGTACTTGAATTCCTAATGAGTCACAAGAAATGCTTTGTGTCCAGAGAACATTGATAATAAGAAGGAAATTACATGGACACCTCCAAAACATGGAGATATTACTAAGGAACAACACAGTCCCACAGGCAGCTTGAAAGAACGATCCATGGGTGTTGTGTAAGGACAATGCAGCGTGTTGACCTGCTCTGGGAGAGAAACGGAAGAAGGGAACCAAATAACAACTACAGGAAGCAAATCTCTATACTCCTGTATCCCAAGCCTGTACTCAGGGAGGAACACTGTGTGGGATGCAGCAAATGGGTCATGTCCCTAGGGTGGTGGCATCTGTGCGCAAAGATGGGAGTGGGAGGAGGTGGGATGAATGAGCAGTTTGGATGGAAAACACCAGTCCTGAGAGTGGTTCTGTCTCCCAACTGCCAAGGCAGAGAGAGAAGAGCTCTGCTGCTTGGATGAGGTTGAGAACCAAGTGCCTTTGTCAGAGTTATGGCGTTGACACCCATCGGTCAAGGTGAGGCCTCTGTGGAGTCAGAGAGCAGTAATACCTGAGATATGTCTAGCATGCTGAGGAAAGCTCTTCTGAATCCCTGAGCTAATTTCTGCCATTCATTAGAAGGAGTTGTTGATAACTCACTTGTGTTATCAGGACTCTGCTAGGCAGGAGATAGAGTAGGATGTCCCTACTAGGTAAAGATCTAGAATAGAAGGGTGGAGGTAGATAGCATAATGGTTATGCAAAGAGACTCTCATGCCTGAGGTTTCGAAGTCACAGGTTCGATTCCCCACACCATGATAAGCCAGAACTGAGCAGTGCTCTAGTAAAAAAAAAAAAAAAAAAAGTAAACCACATGAAAACAATGAACCTATAAATCACCATTTATTAAATAAAAACAATTTGAAAAGGTTAAAAAAAATTTCTAGGATAACATAGGGTCGTTGCTTTCCCTCTCTCTCTCTCTCTCTCTCTCTATATATATATATATATATATATGTGTATATATATATGTGTATATATATATGTGTATATATACACACACACACATATATATATATATATATTTTAAATATCACCAAATTTTCCCTCTCAGGGCTGACATTTTTAGATAGAGAAAAATGACAGATATAGACAGGGTGCTAAGGCAAGACATCAAAGCACCAAAGCTTCCCACAGTGCCTTGGACTTGTATACTTTTAGACAATGTCTAGAATTTGAACCAAGGCAGCAAATAACAAGGAAGGAGGCCCACTAAAGAAGTTATCTCAGTGGCCCCTTTCTTCCTTTTGACTTCAACTTTAAAACTATTGTTCCAGAATATATTGCCTGTGAAAGTTTCAGATTAGGCCTCAGTGAGCCCTTTGGTGAAATTCTTCATGTTGAATAGAGTACTGCTTCTTAACTAAAGACTTCAATCACCGAAGCCCAAGCCATGCACAAAGTAGTCTAATTCCACAAACACTAAACATAGGTGATAGTTAATACAATGAAAGTGAGAAGGAAGTTGTTTCCATTGACACATAGAATGATAGCCTATATCCACACGTCACATTAGCCTCAGAAAACATTGTTTACTCTGGTTAAGAATTGGATGAAGTTTCCTTTGACCATTATTGGACCTTTGTATACTCCTCAAAAAACAAAACAACAACAAGAACCCACTAAACAGAAAGAGGGCAGTGTCTTTATATGTGTTCTTTAATAACATAGAAGATGACATTCAAAGAATCATTAACATTATTTTTATTCATAATACTCTAAAACCAAACATCGCAAGCAAACAGTGGACGTTGAATTGTTCAGGAGTCAAATAAGAAATGAATGCTGTATTGAAACCAAAGCAAAATTATTTTTCCCCCCAGAAAGAAAGGGTTCCTTCTCCCCACCCTGAGAGTTTCCACACAGATTAGAGAATGGTCCATTTTATTTTAACAAAGCTTTTGTTAAAATATTAACCAGCCACAAATGTGGCCTTTGAGCCCAGGCACCAAAGAAAGTAATACTGTTCATTTGAGAATAGCTTGTCCAACAAATAAATAGAAAACTCTAGTTGTGTCATGTCAAGCCTAGTAAGCAAGTAAATTCAACTATCCCAATCATTCTGTGAAATTTCTCGTAAACCAGCTGCCATCAATTCACATTGCACAATGTCATTTTATTTCTATTTTATTTATTTTTTTATGTCTTGCCATATTTTGCAGTAACTCTCAGTACAAACCCATGGCTGGCTCAGTGTGTTGTTTATTTATTCACTTCTCTTATGGAGACATAGGAAACATTCAGTCTATCCAATTTGGTCACTTCCCATCAAATTGCCGATTTATGAAGGGTAAGGAAGGTGTACCAGGTCCACGGGGGAGTCAAAAAGGCCGCTAGAGCCACATGTACCATTGCACTCAAGGACAGCTTGTAAGTGTCTAGGATTCAGTCATGACTGCAACAAGGAGCCATGGTTTATATGGGTTGGTTCTTCTGTTTCTCTCCTTCCTCCCATTTCACTTGGGTGCTCCAGTCAAAAAACAAAAGATGCTTTCACATACCATAATAAGACATCCTTGTAATAACTACACCTATCATTGGGCCTAGCGGCACAATTGGAGAAATCTCACTTTCATAAAGGCAACTGGAAAACCTGAAAGGGGGAAGAGTGGGTGGTGTTGCATCCGGTTGAACACACACATAATAGTACAAGAAAGGATACATGCACAGACATGGGTTCAAAACTCCGCTCCCCCACCTGCAGAGGGACAGCTTCATGAGCAGTGAAGAGGTCTGCAGGGTCTGACTTTCTCTCTCTATTTCTGTCTCCCTGTCCTCTCTGAATTTCTCCCTGTCCTGTCTAATAAAACATATTTAAAGAAAAAAAGGAAAAAAATGGTCAACTACATGAATAATGTATGTTCAAAAACAAATGATGCAGTGGTAAAATTAAGTTGTGTGTGTAAAAATTTTCTCAAACATTCTGGCATGGCAGACATTGATGAATTCTGTCACCTATTGCAAATATTAACATTTATGTCTTACTCCTTCCGGATGCTGTCACAAAAATATCATAGTATAAGTGGTTGATCACCTCTCATGGGAAGATCAGAAATGGTATCCATGTGACAAAACACTTTTAAGATCATTAATTCCCTCAAATAAAGAACTTTAAAGGGAAAAAACTGATTTTCTATGTTCATTTATTTGTTTGTTTCAGATAGAAACAGAGAAATTGAAAGGGAAGGGGGTTAAAGAAAGGGAGGGGGGAGAGAGAATAATTATTTTTGAAGTTATTTCTCACAAAGGCCAGGTTACACACCTGGGGGCTGTGCAGATCACCCTGCAGAAGGCCCAGGGTTAAGCTCCTATTTCCACAGGTAGGAGGAAAGCTTCAGGAGCCATGAACAGTGCTACAGGTGTTAGGTATTTCTCTTTCTCTCTCCCTTCTCCTCTCCCCTCTTGATTTCTTCATTTATCAGAAAAAGAAATTTAAAGGAAAAAAGATTTTTTTTCATTTCTACCATCTATGATGGAATCATCATAAAGGCAAATATATATATATATATATATATGCCAGGTACTGACACCTGGCTAAGCACACACATTACAAGGCACAAGGACCCAGGTTTAAGCCCCTGATCCCCACCTGCAGGGGGAAAGTTTCATGAGTGATGAAGCAGGGCTGCAAGTGTCTATCTCTCTCCCTCTTCACATCCCCCTCTCCTCTCAATTTCTCTCTGTCTGCATCCAACAATAAATAAATAGATATATTCAAAAGAAGAATGCAGAATGGTAAGAAAATGTATTTTTAAAAAAACCCAACATATATATTGTTCATGTTCCTGGAAGCTAACATCTCCAAAGCAGGGCACCAGCATGGTTGATGGAGAGATTCTCGTGAGCACAGTCATGGGTTGCAACTGTCACTTTCTCATTGTACTCTTACACTGGAGAGAGAGAGAGAGAGAGAGAGAGAGAGAGAGAAAGAACTCCTTTTTTTTTTTTCTTAATGGGTCTAATTTCATTCATGAATACTCCAACCACATGGTGAACCATCTCCTAAAGGCCCATCCTCTAAAATTATCACAGGAAGGGTTAGAATTTCAACTTATGAATTGGGGTGGGAGAGGGGCCAGATGGGGCACACCTGGTTGAGCGCACATATTACAATGCAAAAGGATCTGGTTCAAGCCCCCAGTGCCCACCTGCAGGGGAAAAGCTTCACGAGTGGTGAAGCAGGGCTGCAGGTCTCTCTCTCTCTCTCTCTCTATTTATCTCCTCCCTCCTTCCCTCTCGATATCTGTCTGTATCCAATAAATAAAAATAATTTACATTTTCCTCCTCTGGGGTTATACCCCAAGGACTCCATAACACCCAGCCAAAAAGAGGTGTGTACTCCTATGTTCATAGCAGCACAATTCATAATAGCTAAAACCTGGAAGCAACCCAGGTGCCCAACAACAGATGAGTGGTTGAGAAAGCTGTGGTATATATACACAATGGAAAACTATGCAGCTATCAAGAACAATGAACCCACCTTCTCTGACCCATCTTGGACAGAGCTAGAAGGAATTATGTTAAGTGAGCTAAGTCAGAAAGCTAAAGATGAGTATGGGATGATCCCACTCATCCACAGAAGTTGAGTAAGAAGATCTGAAAGGGAAACTAAAAGCAGGACATGACCAAATTATAAGTAGGGCACCAAAGTAAAAACCCAGTGGTGAGGGGTAGACATGCAGCTTCCTGGGCCAGTGGGGGGTGGGAGTGGGTGGGAGGGATGGGTCACAGTCTTTTGGTGGTGGGAATGGTGTTTATGTACACTCCTAGCAAAATGTAGACATATAAATCACTAGTTAATTAATATGAGGGGGAAAATCAGTTGTATGTCTCAAAGTTTCTCAAAACACAAACTGAATCTTTTTAATATATAGGCTGTGTATTTGATATGCAGACTCTCTCAAAAGCCTAGACCAAGTAGATTAGAAGCATCCAATAGCACAGCTATATACAAGATACTGGATACTGTACAGCAAACCATAACAAAAGGACTTTTCAAAGTTAACCCAATTACCAAATAATGTGATGATAACATTAACTATCAATTGTCTTTTTGAACCCTAAGACAACAGGAACCTCACATCTCCACTATAGAGCCCCTACTTCCCCCAGTCCTGGAACCCTTGGATAGGGCCCACTTTCCCGTATGCCTCTCCCAATCCAAACCAAATAATATTGCATCCGCTGATCACAACCTAACCAATGCAACGATTGCCACCTCAACATGCTTCACCTCAGACTATGTCCAGAGACTTCACGTGTGGAATGACAACCCTTCAGCTTCATTACTCAGGTGAGACCTTTCCTTTTATAGTACACTCTAATTTCATCTCAGGTGGTTCACTTTCTAACAAAGTCCCATAACCTAGATATACACCAGTTTCTGTGAGGGAGAGCTTATGTTCACACGTATCTATAAACTACTGCAAAATATATACCTGAAAGCAGAAGTTCACTAGAGTTTGCAGTGAGTACCTCCCTAACACTTCCTCTCCACTATTCCAAGTTTGGGATCCATGATTGCTCAACAAATTGTTTGGCTTCGTATGTTAACTCTCTTTTCAATCACCAGGTTCTAGATGCCACCAGGATGCTGGCCAGGCTTCCCTGGATTGAAGACCCCACCAATGTGTCCTGGAGCTCAGCTTCCCCAGAGACACACCTTACTAGGGAAAGAGAGAGGCAGACTGGGAGTATGGACCGACCAGTCAACGCCCATGTTCAGCGGGGAAGCAATTACAGAAGCCAGACCTTCTATCTTCTGCAATGACCCTGGGTCCATGCTCCCAGAGGGCTAGAGAATGGGAAAGCTATCATGGGAGGGGGTGGGTTATGGAGATTGGGTGGTGGGAATTGTGTGGAGGTGTACCCCTCCTACCTTATTTTTTGTTCATTAATCCTTTCTTAAATAAAAAATTTAAAAAAAATTGGTGTGACTACAACAATAAAAAACAAGGGCAACAAAAGGGAATAAATAAATAAATAATTTTTTTAAATCTTTAAAAAATGGTGTGAAAGACAGACAAGCATTCAGTCTGTAATAATATATGCTATCTATTTATCCATTGTATTATAGATTACTTATAAACTAATATGCATGTTGCTTTCAAAATATTTGGAAATGGCTGGAAAGAATGGATATTAGTTTCCGTTTAGATGATTACTAAGATGTATAAGCTGTCTTAATCCACTTGGGTTTCTCTAACAAAATACTGGAGATCTGGTGACATATGAACAACAGATGTTTATTTCTCCTAGTTCTGGAAAGTGGAAATACAAAGACAAGGTAACACCGTGGTCGGGTAAGCGTTCTCCTTTGAGTGACTTATTTTTCATGATACATCCTCTCGCAGGACTGAAGAGACAAGAGATTCTTTATGGGGGATTACAAGTCCACTAACCTAGAAGAGCAGTTTGGCCACCCAGGTTTGAGCCCCTGGTACATCACAGTGGAGTAAGCCAGGACTAACAGAAAGTCCAGTACGGTGTTGTCACTTCCCTTTTCTTTCTGTAGAGACAGAAAATGCTTCCAGAGTGGCGAAACCCAGATAAAGTTGATACAAAAAAAAAAAAAGTCCTTGGAGCCATTTTTATAAGGCCCCGATCCCATTCCTGAAGGATGTAAACACATCGTTAAAGCACTTCCCAAAGGCTACATCTTCTGATATCATCACATCACCTTTGAGTTTAGATTTCAACCAGTGACGCAAACTCTGTTGGGGAGACAAGAACACAGCATAAGCACATTATTTGAATTACCTTTAACTTTTCCATCTACCAACTACTTTTTTTCCCCATCTGCCAACCACCCTAGCAAAAATTGGTTTTGTGAAGGCATTGGAAAAATCTCACTTCCTGTTGCTCTTGTTCAATGTTTTACTATTAGAATTGAACACTGTCAAACACATTAAACTCAAAAGCCTCTGGGTAGTTTCATTCTATTGTGTTTTTCACAAAGTAGACATAGTCCTTCTTAGAATGTTTGTAATCACAGACTCTCCCTTGTGAAAATATGTGACTCTCGTCAAAGTGAAATTTTCTAAGAGAAAATGCTTTAGATATATAACCTTAATGAGACCGCATTTCAAAGCTACAAAGTGCTACTATGATTAAGCTAATCTGTAGCAGTAGGTTTTTGAAAATAACAGCAGAGCCAAGAAGCTAATATGAGGGGAGAGCTCAGGGCTTGTGTGTGACAGATTTCAGGTGTGCTTTCTGGTGCCAGCTGTAGCCAGAGCAGAGCACTGCTTTTATGAATAATAATGGTGATAACAATGAGCACAGCACAGAGCACAAGGTCCCAGGTTCAAGCCCCTGCTCCTCACCTGCAGGGGGGTAGCTTCACAAGTGCTGAAGCAGAGCTGTAGGTGTCTCTGTCACTCTCCCTCCCCCTTCCCTCTCAATTTCTATCTCTATCCGATAATAATAATAAGGACACTGATGACAATGGTGATGAAGAAGGGGTAAAGGAGGGAAACTGTAACAGCTTTGTCTTACCACTTGAGAAAATTCTAAGACTATGTTCTTTTCAGCCCAATTTCTTGTAGTTTTCACATGTAAATTATTCTTGGTTTTTGATGTTTGAACACTTATGTATTTATGTATTTATTTATTTATGTATTTATTCTATAATCATCAGGGTTATAGGGGCTCAGTGCCTATGTGACAAATCCATTACTCCATGTTTTTTGTTTTTAGATAGGACAAAGAGAAATTAAAGAAGGGATAGGTAAAGAGAGACACCTGCAGCCCTGCTTCACTGCTTGTGATGATTTCTGGGTCATAGTGACCCAGAGCTTGAACCCAGCTATGTGTGAGCTCAACTGAATGTACCACTGCCCGGCTGCTAATACATTATTCACGTTCTTACTGCCCTGGTCTCTAATCATCTGTGTAACTCAGCTTCTATTTTTTAATGACAAAATTATTTTACAAGTAATACAATTCTAAACTGAATTGAATTTCTGAATAATTCATTTTCAAGATTGTTTTTAATTTTCCATTTATTTTATTTTTTTCACCACAGATGGATTCATAGAATGGCCAAGAACACTTTCCTTCTGGATTCTGGAACATCTTTTATACCCATGCAAATTTACTTTGGTCTCATTGTCCCAAAACAAACATAATACTTTATAAGATCAAGTTGAAACAGATTCAGTTTGATTTAGAGGCACATCTAGTATTAACATGAATTTTCCTTTTGCCTATTCTTGGAAATTAAATAAAAGAGGCAAGAAATGTGAGGAGAATTCACAGATTCAATTTTGGAAAAACTAGAAAGCCTGTATAAAACTGATCTTCAAAATGATTGCAAAGTCTGCCAAAAGCAGCCCAAGCCCAGTGGAAGCTATATATAAAATACAAAGAAGCAAAGAGAATCACAATGATCTGATGGCAGTGGAATTTTGAGGAATAGACTTTATGCAGATGAGTAGTTCACTAATTGCTGACATCTCCATCTTAGCAACAAAACTTTTCATGATCTGGAAACAAATGTTTTCACAGTCTTAGTTAATCTGTGAGGCAGAGAAGAAATGCCTATATACACACTACTTAACTAAGACATATTGGAAGAACAAAGACTAACTGAGGAAGCAGAGTAAGAAGAGGCTCAGCATTAAGAAGTCTGAGGCACTGGACTTGCATTTCTCTTGGTACAGGAACTTCCAATACAAAAGTTACCCAGGAAAATCCAGATACTTTATAAATTAAAAAATAATAATAATAAACCAGTAATGCAGTTTCACTACCAAGATTACATACGAGCTATGGGAACAATGGAAACAGGTGATAGTATTTCCAGTGCAAACATAACTCACCAAAATGGTGCCACAAAGCAAATTTGAGGTGATCACAGAATTATTTAAATGAGAGAAAAACCTGGAACTGAGTGTCACCAACTATAAATTATGTAAGTCTGACAATGGAGAAATAATACAGTTAAGGGGGGGAAATGGGAGAAAAGGGGATAAGAAGCAATGTCCTCTTTGCCTCTTTTAAAATAGCACGAAGTTTGAGCACATTTAAAGTCAACAAACTGGGACTGGGTGTGTGACTGGCGGTCACATACCCAGTAGAAATCATATACTACTTGTGCAAGAACCTGAGTTCAAGCCCGAGGTCACCACCTGCAGTGAGGAGGAGGGGAAGAAGTTACAGAGTAGCAATACTGTAGGTATCTTTCTTCCTTTGTCTCTCTTTGTCTCTACCTCACCCTCTATCAAAAGAAAAAAAAAAAGACTTAAAAGACTTCAAGGAAGGGGTACCAAACCCCATCAATAAACCAGGTGGCAACAAGAAAGAACCAAGCCAAGCAACTAGAGCATCTGTAATAAGTAAACATTATAAAAGAAAATTATTTCTAAATTGGGTAGAAGATACGAAAGAGAGGTAGAAAAAGGAAAAAATGTTGATTCTATATTGCTAGTATGAAAGTATCATGTGGGGAGTCGGGCGGTAGCGCAGCGGGTTAAGCGCAGGTGGCGCAAAGTGCAAGGACTGATGTAAGGGTCCAAGTTTGAGCCCCCAGCTCCCTACCTGCAGGGGAGTCGCTTCACAGGTGGTAAAGCAGATCTGCAGGTGTCTGTATTTCTCTCTCCTCTCGGTTTTCTGCTCCTCTCCATTTCTCTCTGTCCTATCCAACAACAACGACATCAATAACCACTGAGAACCAGCAATAACCCTGGAAGCCAAAAAAAAAAAAAAAAAGTGACAAAATTGATCACTAACACCATACGTGGGTGTGAAATCATAATACTGAAATCTTATAGTTGTTCGCAACACTGTTAAGTCATTAGTAACAAATGGAAAAAGGATAAATTCATAACAATGATCAGAAGAAATGAAGATTGCAATGGGAAAAGACCATCTATATACTGGGGGGCCGATGGCTCTATGGTCAAATAAGATGATGGTGAGATTGAGGGTGAAATGGACAGATACGGATCTTGGGGAAATGTGGAGATGTGCCCCTGTAACAAAATAAATCCTGTAAATAAGTCTCCAGAAAGAGATATCAGAATTCGAGGAATAAAAATTTTGCTGTGATTGTTATTTTTCCTAATCTTGTCCTAGAAGGGAGAGACAGGGTAAAACACACAATGACAGGGGTGTAATCACATGACACCTAGATAAAAGTTAGGGCAAGACAAAATAGAGAGTATGAACAAGAAAATAAAGAAATATATATATACTGTATAGGTTTTCTCCATGCTTTATCCAAATGCACTGAAAAATAAGCAGTAGGCAGACCAAAAAAAAAAAAAAAAAAAACTACATTTCCTCTTCATTAACCAGTTGGGTTTCATTTTTAAATAAAGGAAAATATAAAATTCTACCCAATTAGCTTGGCCATTGTTGATTACTTTCCAGATCTCAGCTTGATTCACTCCTTGGTGCTTTGAATCATTGTGAAGACACAAGACTGTACGCGCAAATAAAATCATATCAGCCAGTGGATCACATGTTGAGCATGATAAGTCCCCAGAGCTCGCACTAGAAATGACTTTGATTTTTGACTTTTAGAAAGTTGTTCTGCCAAAGATCATTATGGTAATTGAAATTAGGAATGGAATTATGGTTAAGCACTAAATAACATGATGTAGATGCTAAAACTGTTATTTAGTTGTTACACTGAACATTTTGAAACAGTGGGAGAGATGGGGTATATTTGTGAGAGCCCTCATTTTAATTTAGGGATTGCCACTTTGTTAACCTTCCACAGCTTCCTTAAAGGGAATGCAGTGTCTTAAAGAACTTGCCCAAGGCCTATAGTCAAGTAGAAAATTAGGAGCTGCCTTTCTTAAAAAGAAGCTGAGTTATACAGATGATTAGAGACCAGGGCAGTAAGAATATGAATTATGTATTAGCAGCCGGGCAGTGGTACATTCTGTTGAGCTCACACACTGCCATGTGAGCACACATACCTGGGTTCAAGCTCTGGGTCACTATGACTTCTTCCTCTCTTGGGTGCTGTAGGCTCCAAATTCATAAGTCTCCAAATTCATAAGTCTCAAAATGTCAGCAATAAAAGGAGAAATTCTACATGGGAGGTGAGTTTTAAGAGCTAGTTACTATGGGGACAATCTCTCCCTCTCAACTGTTTTCAGGGCTCATTAATTTTTTTCTTTCTTTTTTACTTTTTTCTTTTTTTAATTGTCACCAGGATTACATGGGGGGACTCTGGACTTTCATGAGGAATCTACTGTCCTGAGGGCCAAAGGATAAGAGCATTACAACTCCACATTATTCCCACCACCAGAACTCCATATCCCATCCCCTCCCCTGATAGCTTTCCTATTCTTTATCCCTCTGGGAGTATGGACCCAGGGTTATTATGGGATGCAGAAGGTGGAAGGTCTGGCTTCTATAATTGCTTCTCCGCTGAACATGGGCGCTGACAGGTCGATCCATACTCCCAGCCTGTCTCTCTCTTTCCCTAGTGGGGCAGGGCTCTGGGGAAGCAGAGCTCCAGGACACATTGGTAGGGTTGTCTGTCCAGGAAAGTCTGGACGGCATCTGGAACCTGGTGGCTGAAAGAAGAGTTAACATATAAAGCCAAACAAATTGTTGACTAATCATGAACCTAAAGGCTGGATTAGTGCAGATGAAGATTTGGGGGTCTCTGTTTTGTAGATAGTTAGTAGGCCTATTTTAGTTATATTCCAAAGGGCCCAGGACTATACTAGTTTTGTTTTGTTTTGTTTTGTTTGAGCCTGACATCTGATATGTAGGTGGACCCAAGTTATTGTCAGTTTTCCCCCTCGTCTTAATTCAATAGTGATTGATGAGACTACAAGTTCGTAGGAGTGTACATCAACAGCATTCCCACCACCAAAGGACTGTTTCCGATCTACCCCACTGTGAAGCTGAACATGTACATTATTAATTTAAAGTGGAGTTAGTTAAAAAAAAAAAAAAGTGCTACTATACAGATGTGATTTATGGCCATAAGGCATGATAGACAATCAAGGCTACACTGTTGGGGCTAGAGAGAATTCACTAGGCTGAGTATGTGCCTTGCCATGTGCATCACCCAGATTCAAGCCTCAGCACTTTACGTGGGAACACCATGGGCATGGGGGAGGCTCTAGCACCATGACCGTGGTGTCTCACCCTCTCTGTCTCATCTCTCCTAGGAGGTATATGTTGGCTCACAGTAATGAAATTACACATGTGCTTGGGCCCAGCAATTACAGGGAGAAAAAAAAAGTTGTCATAACAGGTGTCCAACAACAGATGTATGGCTGAGCAAGTTGTGGTCTAGATTCACAATGGAATACTACTCAGCTATTAAAAATGGTGATTTCACTGTTTTCAGCCCATTTTGGATGGAGCTTAAAGAAATCATGTTAAGTGAAATAAGTCAGAAACAGAAGGATGAATATGGGATGATCTCACTCTCAGGCAGAAGTTGAAAAACAAAATCAGAAGAAAAAACCACAAGTAGAACCTGAACTGGAGCTGGTGTATTGCACCAAAGGAAAAAGACTCTAGAGTGTGTGTGTGTGTGGGGGGGGGGAGAGTTCAGGTCCTGGAAAAGGATGACAGAGGACCTAGTGGGGGTTGTATTGTTATTTGGAAAACTGAGAAATGTTATGCATGTACAAATTATTGTATTACTGTCAACTGTAAAACATTAATCCCCCAATAAAGAAATAAAAAAAGGTTGTCATCAAGCCTAATTCTGACACTTACTATGCTCTTATCTTCATCTGGTAAGATGTTAGCAGGCATCAACAAAAAAAGTTGTTATGTATCTTCATTAAGAGACATAACAATCTTCAGATTGTTATGATAATTGAAATCAAGATTCACAAACAATCAAATTAGACGTTAGACTCCCAGGAGACAAACCTGTGAATGTGGGAAATATTTTATTGGAGAAAAATTAAAAGAGACCTACCTATCTTGTCCTCCATTTTCTCCAGATTAATAATATGTTTCAGTTGTGCTCCTATCTTTAAAAAATATTTTAAAAAATAATACCTGATGTGATATTAATAAACAACAAATGGCAAAAGTCCTCATTTCCACTTCTTTCCAAGTAGTAAACAGAGTTGCTGATTATTTTCCACGTGTATTTCAAGTTTATACTCACATGTGACTATTGCTACAGCAGTGGGTGTATATTGTTAATATTTTTTCACTGCACATTTATAAATAACTTTCTGTGCCATTTTACAAAGGAGAAATGTACAAATATACACACGGCTAATACCTGCCTAGACATTCTTTGGAAGAAAGACAAATAAGTTATGATTTGTTTTATTAAGGGAAAATGGATATGAGGGTAATGAATGAAATTTTTTCAATTCTCAATTTTATATTTATTTATTTATTTTGGCCAACAGGGTTATTGCTGGAGCTCAGTGTCTGCTTCTTTGGCCATATTTATTTATTTATTTATTTTGGATAGACAGAGAGGAACTGAGAGGGAGGGAGCCGCTAGGGAGGGAGAGAGAAAGATAGTGCACTGGGTTAAGCGCATGTAGTATGAAGCACAAGAACCTGCTCAAGGATCCTGGTTTGAGCCCCCAGCTCCCCACCTGCAGCAGGGGGATCACTTCAGAAGTGGTGAAGCAGGTCTGAAAATGTCTATCTTTCTCTAAGCTAGTAGGACAATACAAGACTCCACAAATAAAAAAAAAACACTGAAAGAAAACTAGAATATTTGTGTATATATTCCAATATATAAACTGTGCATAAAAGTGAAGTGTATCATGCGATTTTATGAGTAAAAAGATGGCAAGGTGGTCTGAGTGGTGGCATATTTGATTGAGTGCACACTTCACCATGCACAAGGACCCGGGAGGTGAGGGGGGAAAAAAGCTTCATGAGTGGTAAAGCAGTGTTGCAGATGCTTCTCTCTCCTCTCCTTCTCTATCTCCCCTCCCCGCTCAACTTCTTTCTGTCTCATTAAAATTAAAAAAAAAAAAAAACCTAACTAACAAGTAAAATCAATGGGAAGTTAGGGGATGGCTTACCCAGTGCAAACGCTACCTGGGTTCAAGCCCCTGAGCCTACCTGCAGGGAGGAAACTTCACAAGTGGTAGAGCAGTGCTCCAAGTGTCTCTCCTTTCTGTCTCTTTCTCCCTCTCCCTATCCCTTGTATCTCTCTTTCTGTCTCTATAGAAAAATGAAAAAGACAAAGGAAAAATCACCCTCAGAAACAAGTGCAGAGTCCCAGGACAATTCTAGTCATAAAAAATTACTATTTTTAATTTTTTTAATAGATCACAGATTAATAGAAACTGGGGGGGACTATCAGGATATTGATGATTAACATAAAAGAAAACTGGTAAAATAGGCTTTTGCTGGAGAGGGGGATTGAACCTGGGACTTCAGATCCTCAGGTATGAGAGTCTTTTTGCATAAACATTATGCTATCTATCTCACCCTTAGTTTTGGTAAAATAGGGAGACAAATACATCTCTTAAACACAATAAACAGCTGACTTTCCAGAGGCGGGGCTACAGAGCAGCAGCAGCTGAGTTCCCATCCCCCAGTCAACTAGGAATAGCAAAGAACATCACCTGAGAACACAAGATAAGACCAAGATTACTTTGGGAACCCACCAACTCTCTAACTTCTGCTGCAGTCCAGATACTTTGGAGATAAAATATCTACTGAGAAACCAAAAACAAACAAACAAAAATGACATAATAAATAGCTGTCTTGAACAGTCATAATTACAGAATGTAGTTTCACCAATAAACTTTACAGCAATTAAAGATTTTTGGCCATTATTATTTATTATTATAGCTTTACCTAGTCAATATAATTTGAGGAAAATAGTTGTAGAAACTAGAAATAAGGGGGACCAGGGTGTGATGCACCTGGTTAGGCTAACACATTCCCATGTGTGGGGACCCAGGTTCAAGCCCCACTCCCCACCTGCAGGAGGAAAGTGTCACAAGCAGTGAGAAAGCTCCACTTGTTTCTCTTTTTCTCTCTCCATGTCTTCCTCCCCCTTTCCTCTCAATTTTATCTATTCTATCAAGTAAAAATACTAATAATGCAAATAAAAATTTAAAAAAGAAAATAGAAAAAGGGAGCAAAATTCTAAATAATAAAAAATTTTACTTGATAATGCCAAAGCAATCAATTAAAACTTTCAGCTTAATAAGACAATCAGCTTTAAACTGAGCACACCATATTTATGAGTGAAATATTGAAATTAAAAATTGTACAAAATAAAATTTCCAAAAGAAACTCTTGTTTTCCAAGCCACATTAATACATAGCCATTGTAGAATTTGAAATTAGTAAAATATGTGTATATATATTGAATAACTGAGAATAAGATGTTAAACCACCTCTTTATAAACAGTACAAATTTAAAGACATACTCCATAATTTACAGCAAGATAAATTGATATGAATTGAAGATTAAAATGTAAAGCATAAAGTCATAAAATTAGTAGAAAAATGTGAATATTTAGGTAATCTTGCATTAGGTTAACAGTGCCTAAATAAAACCAAAGAAAAAAATGATGATTTGTTTTCATCATTTACAAAAATCTTTTGGGGGCTAAACAAGCACCATAAATAGTAATGAATTCCCAGGTCCAATCCCCAATAAGCCAGGCTGAGCAGTGCTCTGGCAGAAAAGAAAGAAAGAAAGAAAGAAATAAAGAAAGAAAGAAAGAAAAGCTTATATTATATTCTGCAAAAACTAAGTAGTTCATCTAAAGGAAAAGATAAAAACTGTTCATAAGGCATTAACAGGTAGATTTTTTAAATATTTATTTATTTACTTTTGTTGCCCTTGTTGTTTTATTGTTATAGTTATATTGATGCCATCATTGTTGGACAGGACAGAGAGAAATGGAGAGAGGAGGGGAAGACAGAGAGAAAAGGGGAGAGAAAGACAGACACCTGCAGACCTGCTTCACCGCTTTTGAAGTGACTCCCCTGCAGGTGGAGAGTCAGGGGCTCGAACTGGGATCCTTATGCTTTGTGCCTCATGTGCTTAACATGATGCGCTACCACCTGACTCCCCAGATAGATATTTTTATGTTCCTATAAATATTCTTGAGGTCTGCTCTGCAGTACTGCTAAATTAATGAGGAAGTAGTATGTTCCTGTTGGGTCTTAGAAGTTTGAAAATTTTTCTAGGCAGTACTAGATCCATATTTAAGTTAGTTCTCTATTCTTGAAATAATACCACAGTCAGCAATATTTAGACACCTTTCCCATATTTGGGAGCTACTCTCTTCCCTGATCCAGTTTTCTGGTCCTTTTTCCAGTCATGACACCATCCCCCCAGACAGTAACTTGGATCCACCTGCATATCAGATTTCAGGCTCAGGGGAAAAAAGATAACGAAAAAAAAAAAAAAAACTAGTATAGCCACAGGTCCTTTGGAATATAACTAAAATAGGCCTACTAGCTACCTACAAAATGGAGGACCCCCTAACTCTTCATCTGCACTATTCCAGCCTTTAGGTTCATGATTAGTCAACAACTTGTTTGGCTTAATATGTTAACTCTCTTTTCAGCCACCAGGTTCCAGATGCTAGCATGATGCTGACCAGACTTCTCTGGACAGACAAACCCACCAATGTGTCCTGGAGCTCCGATTCCCCAGAGCCCTTCCCCACTAGGGAAAGAGAGAAGCAGGCTGGGAGTATGGATCGACCTTCCAACGCCCATGTTCAGCGGGGAAGCAATGACAGAAGCCAGACCTTCCACCTTCTGCATCCCACAATGACCCTGGGTCCATACTCCCAGAGGGATAAAGAATAGGAAAAAAGCTATCAGGGAGGGGATGAGATACAGAGTTCTGGTGGTGGGAATTGTGTGGAGTTGTACCCCTCTTATCCTATGGTTTTGTCAGTGTCTCCTTTTTATAATTAAATAATAATAACAATAAAAAGTTATTTTAAAAAAAGAGAAAAATCATTTTTTGGGTACACTACTGTTCCCTTTGAATTATTAGCTATTTTTTTCTGTCTGAGTGGGGGGGAAGGGACAGATCATATTTCTGACTGTCAATACTAGTAAATTTCTTGTTCTTTTGCATAGTTCTTTCCTTAACTTACTTAGTTTCATCACATATATGCACTTATCAGTACTCTGCAGAATACTCAAAGGAGATCCTCTGAAGAGGCCTCAGAATTCCTTTCCCATGCAACTTTCTCCTCACTGTTTCTCAGCACTGAGTTCCCCAAACATTCAGCATTATTTCCTCTGCTCAATGACCCTGAAAATTCCATACAAGCTTAGCCATTTTGAAAGAAATTTAAAAATTCATTCAGAAATTTTAAAAGAATTTATGTGCCCCAATTTTCAAATAAAAATTGCTATATATAAAACCTGTATGATTGCAAACTATCTGCTTTTAATGTGTCATATTATTTATCTACAGAAATCAGTCCAAAGATCTTTCTTCAAGCGTTGTGTCACAATACCTACCTGGGCAAATTTAGAGCAAAGAAGTGCGTATTTCCTTGACATTTTTCCCCTCCAGTATGATAATAATGTCCTGAGATGACAAATGTTGACCATTACTTTTATTGGAACAGTAAATAAGTTGCAAGTAGAACTCAATGTTAGTTTGTTTTTAATGATTGAATTGGGATTCTCTCCCTCTCTCTCTCTCTCTCTCTCTCTCTCTCTCTCCCTCTCCCTCTCCCTCTCTCCCTCTCCCTCTCCCTCTCTCCCTCTCCCTCTCTCCCTCTCCCTCTCTCCCTCTCCCTCTCTCCCTCTCCCTCTCCCTCTCTCCCTCTCCCTCTCCCTCTCTCTCTCTCCCTCACCCTCTCCTCCTCTCCCTCTCCCTATCTCCCTCTCCCTATCTCCCTCACCCTCTCCTTCTCCCTCTCTCCCTCTCCCTCTCTCCCTCTCCCTCTCTCCCTCTCCCTCTCTCCCTCTCCCTCTCCCTCTCCCTATCTTCCTCTCCCTATCTCCCTCACCCTCTCCTTCTCCCTCTCTCCCTCTCCCTCTCCCTCTCCCTCTCTCCCTCTCTCTCTCCCTATCTCCCTCTCCCTCTGTCCCTCTCCCTCTCCCTATCTCCCTCTCTCTCTCCCTATCTCCCTCTCCCTCTGTCCCTCTCCCTCTCCCTATCTCCCTCTCTCCCTCTCTCCCTCTCCCCCTCCCCCTCTCCCTCTCCCTATCTCCCTCTCACCCTCTCCCTCTCCCTGTCTCCCTCTCCCTCTCTCCCTCTCTCCCTCTCCCTCTCCCTATCTCCCTCTCACCCTCTCCCTCTCCCTGTCTCCCTCTCCCTCTCTCCCTCTCTCCCTCTCCCTCTCCCTCTCTCCCTCTCCATATCTCCCTCTCTCCTTCTCTCTCTCTCTCTCTCTCTCTCTCTCTCTCTCCCTCCTCCAGGGTTATCTCTGGAGCTCGGAGCTGGCCCTATGAATCCACTGTTCCTGGTGGTTTTTTGTTTGTTTTGTTTTGTTTTGTTTTGATTTTTCCATTTTATTGGACAGAACAAAGAGAAACTAAGAGGCAAGGGGAGATATAGAGGAAGAGAGAAAGACACCTGCAGACCTGCTTCACCACTTGTGAAACCTCCCTTCTGCAGATGGAAAGCCAGGCTCAAACAAGATCCTTGAGCCGGTCCTTGTGCTTAGTTCTATGTGCACTTAACTGGGTGAACCGCCGCCCGGCCCCCGAATTGATTTTCTCTATCCCTTTTTTGTTTATGCCGACAGAAAGTGACTTAACTCCTCTATAATGCCAGTCCTCTTTACCCATCCCTGCTAATAAGTAACTGTTGTGTGCCAGAATTTTTTTGTCCTCCCACATGCTTAGAGTCAAACTGTGAATAAATATTGCCTACATGTCCTTAAGGAGTAAGTAATAATGAGGGTACAAAACAGGGAAAAATCTGTGAGTCTAAAAAGGAACCAGAGAGATAAGTAAGAGGCATCTTTAACAATGAATTGGAGTATGTGGGGTACAACAAATAACGTGAGCCAGGTAAGATTCAAGGAGCATATTTCTTGATATTCTATGAGACTCAAGGAGCATATTTCTTGATATTTTATGAGAATGCCAACATTTCAATATGCATAAGATAATGGACAGTGGAAAAAGGACAAAGAAGATGCAATACAGGGAGAGGTGAGATTAGAAAAATAGGCAAAGACAGTTTGTGCAGAATCTGTATTTATTTATTTATTTATTTATGCCTTGGTGCCTGAGAAGTAACAGGACCTTACTCATGTGCTAATACCTCAGGCTCAAAACAGAAAAACACCCTCCAGAATGAGGGATCTTATATGATTTATATCGTATAAAGTATTATTAACCAAAATACATAAAGAACTGACAAAACTTAGCAACAAGAACAAATAATAATAATAATAACCTTATTAAAATAATTAGGGAAAGAATGGGAACGGAATCTTCACTGCAGAAGAGATCGAGAGGGTTAGCACATACATGAGAAAGTGCTCAGAGTCACTACGGAAGAAATGAAAACAGACAACAATGTCAAAAACAAACAAACAAAAAGTGGTCTAACCATTTTATTGCTAGACATTGATTTGAAGGGAATCATATTTGCTCAATAAAACATGTGAGAGTATTCATAGCAACACATTCGTGAGGATTGTAAACTACCCAAATGTCCCTCAAAAACTGAATGAATAAATAAATTGTGATATACTCACACTATAGAATACTATGCAGCAATTAGAATAACTCAACCACAACTATACATAGAAGATAGGTGAAATTCAAAAACATTAATTGAACAAACTAGACCAAAATTCAAACAAATTGGTATAGCTAGTCTCTGTTGACAAAGTCAAAATTTTGACTTCTCTTAGAAGACGTGTATGGACATTAAGGATACTTCTGGGATGCCAGTACTCTTTTGTTTCTTCCTTCAGAGGCTAATGACGTTGGTATGCTCAGTAAAAATTCAGAGAACTCTACACATATGCATTTTTGTGTTTGGGCAATGTCTTCAGGTTGATGCACAGGATGTTAAAAATGTTCAACAGGCTGTCTTATCAAAAAAAAATCATAACCTCTCAATACCAGCAGATAATGGCTGAAAACGAAAAAGCTTAAGAACCATCATTTCAGAAAATAACTGTTTTTTGTTAAGTGAAAAACCAGATTTTGCTTTCAATGTACATATACTTTACCTCAAAGACCTATGATATTTTACTGTGAATTAAATGTCTAAAATATCTAAAAGATTTAAGTGCTCAGTATAAAATATATTAAGTGCTCAAGTATAAAATATTTTCCTTGACATCTTTTTCTCCAGTCCTGTATATCTTTTAACATTATACCAAACATCTCTATCTGTATTTGGTTACTTGAAGAAGAAACAAAGAAGAAAAGAGAAAGGAAGAAAGAGAAATAAAGGAAGGAAGGAAGGAAGGAAGGAAGGAAGGAAGGAAGGAAGGAGTAAAGAAGGAAGGAAAGAAAAAAGAAAGAGAAATCCTTTGACATTATCAAAGAACAAGCATATTATTGTTTTGTTTAGGGTTTAATTTTGACTTCTAGTTTTTATGAAGATGAAAGAGTTGTGGTGTAAATTTCTCAAGTAAATATTTTTTTGACTCTCGAAATTAGATTTCTCAACAACATTTTGCATTTAACATCATAAAGAAAGATGAAGGCAAGAGAGGCAATGTTTAGACAGGGAAGTGGGACAGTCGCTCAGCAATGAGTTCCAGATGGTAGCGACTGGAAAACCTTAGCTTCCTTGGAATGCTTAATGTCTTTTATGGTATAAGAAGTTCAGGAGGATAAATTTCCTTTCAAAGCCAAATGACTCAATCCCTTCAGTAGTTGCAACATGAAAGAAGAGGATTTACTTATCCTGTCAGGTTACGTCAATCCACCTAACGAGACTTCAGCAGTAGCAAAAGCAGATTTGCCAGAGGAATCAGAAGATTTCAGAGGAGTTTGGATGCATGTAATATCCAGTTACAACAGATTCTGCCATTATTTTCATTTCCCTGTTATGTGAGAAATAAAGAATGAGAGAAGCTTTCTGTAATGTCATATAAGGAAAGAAGCAGAATTAAGCATTTATTCAAGAATTTGACTTTTGAAGAGTTTTCCTAAGGAAAATGTTATGATTTTATAGTTGCCTGTTAAGAAGAAGAATGCAATAGACATGAATTTTTATGAACTGTCAGAGACCTAATTCTATATATTTTTGTTACTACACCACAGTTTATACATATACAATGGGACATGATTATTCAGTCATGAAAATAATGAAATTTGCAAGAACATGATAGATTTATGAGCATTATGCTAAGTTAGCCATACAGAGAAATGAAAACATTAGACCTTATGTGTGTAGATTTATAGATACTGAATGAAATACAAGCTAATAGGTACAGAAAAGAGGTTGGTAGTAGCCAGAAACAGGAGGTAGAAGGTGAGTGGAATGAGTAAAGGAACTCAGCAGATACAAATATCCAACTCTAAAATATGTAAATCAGGGGAGTCCGGCAGTAGTGCTGCAGGTTAAGCGCACATGGTACAAAGCGCAAGGACCGCTGCAAGGATCCAGGTTCAAGCCCCGGGCAGGGGAGTCGCTTCACAGGTGGTGAAGCAGGTCTGCAGGTGTCTATCTTTCTCTCCCCCTCTCTGTCTTCCCCTCCTTTCTCCATTTCTCTCTGTCCTATCCAACAACAACAACATCAATAACAACAACAAAATAACCACAGCAATAAAACAACAAAGGCAGCAAAAGGGAAAATAAATAAAATATAAGAAATATGTGAATCATTAGGATCAACTGTACACCATGGCGAGTGACTATTGCTTACAATACTAATTAAATGTGTGCATAAATCACAAGATAAATAATCTCTGGCCATACTTGGTGTCAGTATCAAACACACTTTAGTGGTCATTTTGCATTGCATACAAATATCAGATCATTATATTGTGTTCCTGAATGCAAAGGAATGTCACCTGCTAATCATACTTTCATAGTAAAGAGAAAGAATAAGTGTATCTGGCATGATCACAATAGGACCGAGTGTGACTCTCATGCTGGCACTACCCTCTTGACAAGTAAGCCCTCTCCCATTTCAGCATCAGTCTATACCCCCGTATTCTCAGGGGGAGCTGACAATTGCGGATCCCTTGCTCATTCCTGACCAATTGAAGAGTCTAGACATCAAATGTAGCTTACAGCTTTGGACTTCAGAATAGAAGAGTATTTTCTTTCCTTGCACCACCAAGAAGATTTTCATACTTAATACAATGATGATTACTTTACTGTCATTGAAACAGCATCTTATCAGGGCCGTGTAGTGGTGCACCTAGTTAAGCACACACACATTACAGTGCTCAAGGACCCAGGTTCGAGCCCCTGGCCCCCACCTGCAGGAGGAAAGCTTTATAAATGGTGAAGCAGTGCTGCTGGTGTCTCTATGCCTCTCTCTCTCTCTCTCTCTCTCTCTCTCTCTCCATCACCCCTTTCCCTCTCAATTTCTGACTGTCTCTATCTAGTAAATAAAGATAATTTTAAAAAATTTAATTAAAAAAAGTGTCTCATCTTGTTGCCTATTAAGCTTCCTTGTGACTGAAAGTTGTGGTGTGGAAATCATACTTTATTTAGGAGTCCAAAAGATCTGAGTATACTGAAGGCATCCAGAAATTCTGAGTGTATTTCATTTTTAGGACTTACACATTAAAAAAGAGAACACCTTGCCTCAAACAATACTTGGTAAATCAGAGTTGTCTTATGGCAATGACTGTTCAGTCAAAAAGAAAGAGTAGAAAGATTAAGTAGACTTCCATATATCTATAATTTCTACCAGCAGCACTGCAAACAGGCATTTCCATTTTTTCCCATGTACAGACTTGCAAAGATGATACCGACATACATTAGGAAACAACATACAGGGGTCAGGAGGTAGCGCACCTGGTTAAGTGCAAGGACTAGCACAAAGATCTCAGTTCAAGCCCCCGGCTCCCCACCTGCAGGGTCATCACCTCACAAGCGGTGAAGCAGGTCTGCAGGTGTCTATCTCTCTCTCTCCCTCTCTATCTTCCCCTCCTCTCTCAATTTCTCTCTTTTCTATATAAAAAAAAAAAAAATCAAGAAATGGCCACAGGAGCAGTGGATTCATAGTGCAGGCAACAAGCCCCAGCAATAACCCAGGAAGAAAAAAAAAAGAAAGAAAGAAAGAAAAAAAGAAAGAAAGAAGGAAAGAAAGAAAGGAAGGAAGAAAGAAAGAAATGAAGGAAGGAGTGAACAAAAAAGAAAGAGAGAGCGAGAAAGAAAGAAAGGAAGGACGGAAGGAAGGAAGGAAGGAAGGAAGGAAGGAAGGAAGGAAGGAAGGAAGGAATAGCAAGGACAGGTTAAGGATCCCAGTTTGAACCCCTGACTCCCCACATGCAGGGGAGTCGCTTCACAGGCGGTGAAGCAGGTCTGCAGGTGTCTGTCTTTCTCTCCCCTCCTCTGTCTTCCCCTCCTCTCTTCATTTCTCTCTGTCCTATCCTATCCAACAATGACGACATCAATAACAACAACAATAATAACCACAACAAGGGCAACAAAAAGGGAATGAATAAATAAATAAATATTTTTTTTAAAAAACAAAGAGAGAGAAAGAAAGAAAAGAAACAACAAGCATTCAAAGGATATCTTCAGATATAGACTTATTTATTTATTTATTTATTTATTTATTTATTATTTAAGAAAGGATTAATTAACAAAACCATAAGGTAGGAGGGGTACAACTCCACACAATTCCCACCACCCAATCTCCATATCCCACCCCTCCCCTGATAGCTTTCCCATTCTCTATCCCTCTGGGAGCATGGACCCAGGGTCATTGTGGGTTGCAGAAGGTGGAAGGTCTGGCTTCTGTCATTGCTTCCCCGCTGAACATGGGCGTTGACTGGTCGGTCCATACTCCCAGTCTGCCTCTCTCTTTCCCTAGTAGGGTGGGGCTCTGGGGAAGCAGAGCTCCAGGACACATTGGTGGGGTCTTCAGTCCAGGGAAGCCTGGCCGGCATCCTGATGACATCTGGAAGATATAGACTTTTAAAAAGCCATGGACGTGCTCTATTCAGCTTTTGTGTACTCTCTTTTTTAAAACTCTTTATATTTATTTATTACTGGATAGAGACAGAGAAATTGAGAGGATAGGGGAAGATAGAGAGGGAAAGAGACAGAGAGACACTTCACCACACATAAAGCTTTTCCCCTGCAGGTGGCAACCAGGGGCTTGAACCTGGGTCCTTCTTCTTCTAGCGTTTGCCCTTCTTCCGTAGCCAGTCAACAGCGTCAGGTTGAGCCTGATGTCTGCTTGTTGCTGGCTTTGAAAGTGACTGGGATCCATGTGGATTCAGTCGGCTAGGAAGGATCATCAGTTTCCCCAATAAATGGGTACTCACGGGATGCACCACAAGAAGGTCGATCCAATACCTGGGTCCTTGTGTTCTGTAAAGCATGCACTTACCAGGTGTGCCACCGCCTGGCCCCTCTATGTATTCTCTCCTGCATTAAGCTCCTCCTTACACATCACTATTATATAGATGCTCTTAGAAGGAGATGGAAGAAAGAATAGCTAAGAAGTCCTCTTTCAAATTAAATATTACTTACTGTTATAGAGACTTCTCAATAATGTATATCTACCTTCATGTTGACAATAATACCTGGAAAATGTCAGAGAAATAATGGATAATAGACCCTAATGATTTTGTGAATCCTATCTACATTATCTTGAATTCTAACTGGTTTGCATTTCCTTATTATGAACAAAGGAAAGTCAGGAACAGCCATAATCTGGATTCGTTTCTCTCAGTTGCAAACACAAGGTATATGCTGCAACAATTGTACTTGAACATGACCTGCATGACTAGCTTCAGCCTCCGATATATCAAATAGAAATCTTTTTTCATTCAATTCAATCTTTAAAACTATTTCTGCTATGGATTCCTGAACTCTTACTAAGAACTGGAATCAATATGGTTTAAACGCAACAACTCACAGATACCTGGCAAGGTACAATATGGTGGTGGTTCTTCATAGCAAAGGTACAAGTAGTTTATCTAAATTCCTTCATCTATCTGGTAAAGCAACTACAGAGGACAGCCAAGGAGTTATCTTTTATCCTAGACTTGTGAAGGATTTATAACTGGCTATCTCTGGGCCAAAAGTTGGTGCTAATAAGACCAAAGTCATAAAGGTGAAGTTTAAGTCAGGACTTTTTTTCCTTTGATTAACAACTGCAAGTTCAACAGTTAATCCTAGCCAGTCAACACATGTTGTTCACAAGGCAAACCAAGTAAAAGTGTGAGTGGATTAATATAAATCTGTCACTAATTGAGGCTGAGGAGACAGCATAATGGTAATGCAAAAGACTTTCATAGTCTAAGCCCTAAGGTCCCAGGATCAATCCCCAGTACCACCACAAGCCAGAGCTGAGCAGTGCTCTGGTCTCTCTCTCTCTATATATATATATATATATATATATATGTGTGTGTGTGTGTGTGTGTGTGTGTGTGTGTGTGTGTGTGTGTGTGTTTCTCATTAAAAAATAAATTAAATCTTGTTTTAAAAAAAAATCTATCACTAACACTAGAAGTACTCAGAAAACATATCTCTAATAATCAGTCAAAACCTACATCAATTTCAACCACAGTAAGTTTTATTTAAGCCAAGACATCATCTACTAATCAGAATATGGGTAAATAAGATAATTGACAGGCTAGATGCTAAGAACAGGTGTCTATAGTAAATTAGTTCACTTGACAAATAAGAGAACTAATTAAGAGTCAGAGAGATTGTTCTGGTCAAGTTTTGCCATGTGAGCCCCAACAACAAAAGGAAAGGTATATGGACCAAAGGAAGGTTCATTGCTATGGTAGATAAATAGATGATAGATGATAGATAGATAGATAGATAGATAGATAGATAGATGATACATAGACAGATAGATAGTTGTAGAAATAATAGCCTACCCATATCTGTGATCTTGAAGGAATCGCTGCAGTTCCCAATGGAGGCAATTGGGACACAGAACTCTGGTGATAGCAGTGATGTGGAATTGTACTACTACTATATTGTGATTTTCTAAGTCACTAATAAAAATAAAACAAAATAAAAATATCTGTAGAAAATTATCATGGGCAATTTTACCTAGCCTCTCTTCAATCAAATTGTTTGGCCCAGATGAACTGACTCAAGTTATTAAATCCCAGCCAGACTTTCAATTCTAATTTGAAATACTGTTTAGAAATTTGGATAGGTAGAAAATACAATGATGCCAACCGGACTTCCCTGGACAAACAAGCCCATCAATCTGCCCTGGAGCCCCGATTCCCCAGAGCCCTGCCCCACTAGGGAAAGAGAGACAGGCTGGGAGCATTGGATCAACCTGCCAACGCCCATGTTCAGCAGGGAAGCAATTACAGAAGCCAGGCCTTCCACCTTCTGTACCCCACAATGACCCTGGGTCCATGCTCCCAGAGGGATAAAGAATAGGAAAGCTATCAGAGAAGGGGATGGGATACAGAGTTTTGGTGGTAAGAACTGTGTGGAGTTGTACCCCTCTTATCCTATGGTTTTTGTCAATGTTTCCTTTTTATAAATAAAAATTTAAAAAATACAATGAAATGTTTACAAATGCAATTAGATTTTGAACGATTAACAGTCATCCTTAGAAACTGGCATTTTATATCTAAAATGATGTAAAGACTGTGTAATACTCATAATGGGACATTGGAAATAAAAGAAAATTTTCATACATGGGGCTCATAGGCCCCAGGTTCAATCCCTGGCGCCACCATTAACCAGACCTGAGCAGTGCTTTGGTAAGAAGAGAGAATGGGGGAGGGAGAAAAGAGGAAGGGAGAAGAGAGAAGAAAACAGAGGGAAAAGGAGGAGGGGGAGGAGGGACAACAGTTTCATTATTAGGAACTACCTGGGTGGCACTATACATTTAGTCTCTCTTATCCTGAATGAAGTTAGTCACTTTGCCAGAGTAGTCAAAATAAATATCAGCAAGATAAGGAAAAGGAAAATAACAAGCTTATGTAAATAACCGTCACACAGCTACTAGTAACATCACTAAGGTTCTTATACGCAATAGCTTTTATCCCATTAAAAAATTGTTTCTGAATTATAAATATAAATCATGCTCATTTACTTCGTCCCTGACACAGATGGCTTCAACATTGCAGCTTGCTGAGATTTAATGTGTGAGACAACTGTTTCAGATACATGGAAGCTTGGGTGAGGGCAGGGAGAAGCACAGACTCACTTGAGAACTACCTTTACTTCCGTGGGAGCTTTATGGTTACTTATCTTCACGGAACTACTTCCTGAATGAAAATGCTCTGTTTTACGGGAGTTTTTAGTAGGTTTCGTCAGACACCTACTTTATGTTCTAAGCCATAAGCAGGACCTTTAAGCTTCACTGTATCAGGCCTCCACTGAAAGGCCAGTAACAGTTCCAAAAGGTCTTTATAATTTAAAACAAAAAGGTGTGATCATGAGTCTCAAAACCTCATGTGTCAAAAAGCAATTTAAGCAAGAAAAGGCTGACAGGCCCCGTCAAGAAGTAATGTGTCTGTATTTGCATTTGACCTGAAAGTGTTTCAGTGTCTTCAAGCATGAATGAATGAATGAATGAATGAATGAATGAATGAATGAATGAATGATAAAAGTTATCTTGGAATGACAATTCTCCAGTTGTCATTCCAAATTGGACAAACTATAGTATGAGCTCTGATTTAGGGCTATATGTTTGTTTTCTTGAGGAAGAAGAAGGAAACAGAAAGAAAGAATTGCATGCCTTTTTAACCGCAGAGAACCCACAGGCTTTGGCTTCAAGCTGAAGAGTGAGCTCTGTCAATTGGGGTAGACATCTTTATAAGCACTTTTGTGATGGGTGTCTTTCCGGCTCAGTCATGGTGCCTTGTAATCATTTCTTACAATGAATCTGGGGCTGGACTAATAAGGGGTTGGGAAATAGTACCAACCTTTTTAGATTGACAATAGGTCAAAGTTTCCATGAACGAAGATTGAACAACAGAAATAAAAAATATATATATAACCTTGGACATTTTATTTTGTAACAGCATAAGTCTACATACGCAGTTAATGAATGCAGCTTACAATGGCACATGCAAACTAGAAAAATTATTAAATGTTCCTGCTGTTGGCTCATTTTTCTCAGCTGGCAATG
This sequence comes from Erinaceus europaeus, assembly GCF_950295315.1. NCBI lineage: Eukaryota > Metazoa > Chordata > Mammalia > Eulipotyphla > Erinaceidae > Erinaceus > Erinaceus europaeus. The sequence continues at coordinate 8,349,162 of NC_080172.1, forward strand.
TCTCTGTAACATGACAAGGGTGCACTGGACATGACTGGAAATCTGAAGATAGTGTAATTTGACTATAAAGTGATCAGATATATGATTTTGCAGAAAGAAAACTTTCAGACTATCTTTACAATCCCTTCCAGATTTGCTTAAACCCAAGCTCACCTGTAATTAACATAAGAAGAGCACTCTTAAAGCTATTTACAAAATGGCACATCTCCAGGGGTTAGCAAATTGCATGCTTTTGAGGTAATTTCCTAAAGAAGAAGCTTTTATCTTTCTATAAAATCTCTTGGACACTTGCTATGGAGCTACAGTTGACTTGCATAAACAACATAATGACTACATGTCAAGAAAAGAGTGATAAATGGTGTGTCTCAAAGAAGTAGAAGAAGCCTACAAGGCTTCTCTCTTTCCATTGACATGCAAAACATAAAATTACTACACTGAGACAGAGGAAAATATACTTGCTTTTGTAAAGGTCGGTAATTATTTTCAACATCACTGTAATGTAACTGTAGCTTCCTTATTTAAAATATTCTATTTACTACTGTTGGCTAGGGGAAAAGAAAATTCTTCAACAATGTTAAGAATTTTTTTTCCCATTTTATTGGATAGGACAGAGAGAAACTGAGAGAAGGAGGGGAAGAGAAAGATAAGACACCTGCAGACCTGCTTCACCTGCTTCTCCACCCTGCAGGTGGAGAATGCAAGATTTTTTTTTAAACGTATATAAATTTGATCAAATCCTGCTACATCCTATGGAGAAAACAGGTGAATGAACTTAATGATTACAAGACACAAGATGATAAACTCTTATATATCAACCTATAACTTTTACATTAGAACTTAGGAAATCCAAAACACCCTTCCGATTTTCAGGTTGATTCCTGTGCAGTACTGTCTTTTTTTTTTTTTTCCGCCTCCCGGTTTATCGTTGGGGCTCGGTGCCTGCACCAGGAATCCACTGCTCCTGGAGGCTGTTTTTTTCCCCTTTGTGGTCCTTGTTGTTTATCATTGTTGTGGTTATTCTTATTGTTGCTATTTATGTCGCCGTTGTTGGATAAGACAGAGAGAAATGGAGAGAGGAGGGGAAGACAGAAAGGGGGAGAGAAAGACAGACACCGGCAGACCTGCTTCACCTGCAGGTGAGGAGCTGTGAACTCGAACCAGGATCCTTATGCTGATCCTTGCGCTTCCGTGTGCCCTTAACCCGCTGCGCACTGCCTGATCGCCCGCTGTCCTGTTTTATTTTGGTCCTTTCTGCAAGTTAGTACCAATAAGGATCATCATTGTTAATAAAACATCTCATTGTTTGATGACAACTGAATGTAGATGTATTTCAGGTCTGAGGGTTTTGTCTCTTTTTTTTTTTAACTTATTGAAATTTTAAGCACAATCAAATAGTTTCTAAATCATAAATATTTTCTCTTCAAATCATTTTATTGGGGAGGGATAAAGATTTACAATGCAGTTAGTGGCATATAGGTGGAATTCCTCATCTCCTCATGACAGGGTGGTGCAAACTACACTCACCCCCAACTTGGGTTTTGTTCACCATCATGCTCCCCGACCTTAACCATGTCCATCTCCCTATTTCCCCCTTCCCCTAAAGCCTTTTTTGCTTTGGTGCAACACGCCACACCCAGTTCAAGTTTCACCTGTGTCTCTCCTTTTTATTTATTTGTTTTGTTTCTTAAGAACCATCTGTGACATCATCCTGCACTCATCCTTCTCTGTGTGACTTAACTCACTTAATATGATTCCCTCAAGATCTATCCCCCTTAACAAGATTTTTTCAAGATCCACCCAAGATAAAGCAAGAGATGACTTTATTATTTTTGACTATTGATATTCAAACACACACACACACACACACACACACACACACACGTCACAACTTTCTTAGGCACCCAGCTATATCACTGGGCATTGGTTTGCTTCCAAGTTTGGGCTATTACAAATTGTGATGCTATGGGGGCCAAATGGTGGAACCCCAATTGAGCACACATGTTACAATATGAAAAGACCTGGGTTCGAGCCCCCAATCCCCATCTATATAGAGGAAAGCTTTGTGAGTGGTGAAGCAGTGTTGCAGCTGTCTCTGACTCTCTCCCTCTCTGTTACCTCCTTCTCTCTCAATTTCTGGCTGTCTTTATCCAATAAATAAATAAAAATAATTTAAAAATTTGTAAATGTGATGCTATGAACATAAATACACAGGGGTCTCTTTGGATACATGTTTGTGTTTAGCTTGATAAAATCCCAGAAGAGAGATCAATCGCTGGGTCATACAGACCTTTTCATTTCTAATGTTGCAGCAATCTCAAGACTGTGAAACAAGATTTTTAAGGAATAAATCATTCTGCATATAGCAATTCATTAAAATTGCAAACTATGATGAATTAAGTTATCTCAAAATTTAAATATTTCTAACCACAATAGAAATAATTATTATACTGAGAATTTAACTCAAAATAGTAAAAGTGTCTGTGAGAATGTCTTATATCAAAATGAAGAGAAATAACAAATGTGATTCAAGAAAAAAAACTCTTTTGCATTCCTGGTGGGAATGTAAGTAGGTCCAGCCTTTTTTTTTCTTTTTTTAAATTTCTTTATTGGAGGATTAATGGTTTATATTCAAAAATAAAAAAATTGTTTGTACATGCGTAACATTTTCTAGTTTTTTACATAACAGTACAGTCCCCACCAGGTCCCCTTCTGCCATCATGTGCCCAGATCTGATCCTTCCCCTCCCCTTAGAGTCTTTTACTTTGGTGCCATATACCAACCCATCTTCCTCAGGTGGAGCATAGAGTATGTTGTCCAGCCTCCCTTCAGAGGATGAAACATTCTCTACCATTGTTGATTCAAGTTGAGGGCAAGGTCCTATGGGGGCCCCACAAAGGGGTCTATTGTGTTGTTCCTGATAGTAATGACTGGTAACAATGGAGAGAGGGATTTTTTTCAAAGTCTAGGCCCATCTTGTCTGTTTGGGAATCTCAGGACTCCCTGAATAGGGCCCCAGCTGATGGGGTGGCCTGATAGTGACTAAAGAGTCATTGTTAAAGTATGCCAGTCTCTTGCCCTTATTCAGCTTTTGCAGTCCTTGTTTTGATAGGGTTAGCTTGGGAATGACTGAGGGAACTATAATAGCAAGTAGGTGAGGAGGGTATCTAAGTGTAAGTAGACACTATTTCATTAGGAACTTCATACTGACTCACTGAGACTATTGTGTACTTTTGCTTTCAGGTATATATTTTGCCCTAATTTATGGATACATGTGAACATATGCCCTATTCACAGAACTTGGTCTATATCTAGATTTTGAGACTTTGTTAGGAAGTGAACCACTTCCAGTTCAAGCCCCCAGTCCTCACCTGAGGGGGAAAAGCTTTGTGAGTGATGGAGCAATGCTTCATCAGGTGTCTCTCTGTCCTTCTCCCTCTCTATCACCCTCTTCTCTCTTGATTTCTGGCTGTCTCTATCAAATAAACAAATAATGATAATTTTTAAAAAATTCTATACTGTTTTGGAATTTTTAAAATGAATTTCAAACATACTGTTCTTTCTATTATTAGAATAACTTTATAAGGCAGAATGTGCAAGTCACCATTTTTCAAACTGAGATGTTGATGCTCACAGTACGTAAGTTATTTATACAAATTTATGCAACAAAAAAATGGAAACTTCACTGAGTGGGTGGTGCTGATGGCACATTTATGGCTCCTGTTTAAGTCATTAAACATTTTGAATATTACCCTGGCTTTTTGTTTGTTTGCTTGGTTTTTTGTTTATTTATTTTTTTTTTGCATCAGTCCAAAATGCAAAGAAATCCATATAAGCATCAGAAATGTGGAAACTATTCCCAAACTATTTAGCTCTTTACACCTCTGATTATAAGTTGTTTTGTGAAAGACTGGTTTCTTGAATTTCTGCAGTTTAAAAATATTGCTTTAAGGTAAATTTCAAAAGTGAAAACAAAAAAGTGTCCGGGATATGCTGTACTGATTGAATGGCTGGATGTGTAAGCATGGATGTGTAAGCATGAGATATTGATATTGATCCCCACTTTGCTTGTGCCAGGAGAGAAAGGAGAGGGGAGAGGTGGGGAGAGAGGAGAGGAGAGGAGAGGAGAGGAGAGGAGGGGAGGGGAGGGGAGGGGAGGGGAGGGGAGGGGGAGGGGGAGGGGGAGGGGGAGGGGGAGAGGGAGAGGGAGAGGGAGAGGAGAAGAGCAAAGGGAAGAGAAGAGAGGGTAAATGGAAAGGAGGGAAGGGGAGGAAAGGGGAGGAAAGGGGAGGGGAGGAGAGGAGAGGTGAAGGAGGTCAGGAGACAAAGGGAAAGGAGAGAAGGGGAGGAAGGAGAGGGGAGGGAAGAAACCAGAAATATTGAGCAATGTTATGGTGTTTTTCCTTCTGTCAGAAATTGAACAGGAGGGAGTCAGGCGGTGGCGCAGCGGGGTAAGTGCACTTGGCACAAAGCACAAGGACCGGCATAAATCCCGGTTCCAAAGCACAAGGACCTGCATAAATCCCGGTTCTAAAGCCCGGCTCCCCACCTGCAGGGGCGTGAAATATATCCGCAGGTGTCTGTTTTTCTCTCCCCCTCTCTGTCTTCCCCTCCTCTCTCCATTTCTCTCTGTCCTATCCTCCAAAACGACATCAGTAACCACAACAATGTTAAACAACAAGGGCAACAAAGGGGATAATAAATAAATATTAAAAAAAATTCTAAAAAGAAATTGAACAGGAAAAAAATTCATCTGAAAATAGTGGTTTTCAATGGTGTGAGATGCCAGAAGTCAATAAAAACATCTTTATAGATCTTCTGTGATTGTTGTGAAAGTCAGTTTTTTCTTATAGAGTTATTGAAAACACTTTTAAAAAACTAAATCAAGTCATTTTTTTTTTTTAAAAAAAGGTCTTCATATGTTGGTTGCTATGTAAAAATTTTCTTTTCAATGTGTTGTCATAATTTTGCTGACTTTCCATTTACAACCCAAATAGGTGGGTTTTGTTCCCAGGTAGTTACCTGCAGGCTACGTGGCGCAGAAATGTCCCCCTGCAGACTTCACATAAAAAGATCAAGGCTGGAAAACTGTCATCTTAAATCAGCTTTTATTATCTCTGGGTTAAACATATTAGTCCTTTTTGTGAATATGTGCGGCGTCAGCAGCAAGTTAATTCCCTTTTTAAGAAGACATATTAGGGGAAACTGACAAAACTTAATCCTAAAATTACTTAAATCTGAATCATAAATACTCTCCTCAGAATATGATATTTGGATTGGTTTGAGTTATTATTACCTTAAATTTACTTGATTAGTCCATTGGTAGTAACTGTGTCAGCCTTCAGGTTGTCATTTGCAATTTTAAACATTGAATGGGCTTTTCTTTGTTAAGAACCTGAAAATGTCTTCTTTCTGAGGAATTAAAGTACATAGAAAAAGTTTAGCAAAAGGAAAATGATTTCATTTTTGCTTTTATTTTCACCAGTTATGGCTCAGTGTTTGCATGACTCTACCGTTCCCCAGAGCCATATTTCTCCCTTTCTTTATGATAGAAGGTGAGCGATAAAGAGGTAGGAAAAGAAAAAGAGAGATACCTACAGCACTGCTTTGGCTCTCGTGAAGCTTTCCTCCTGCAGGTGGGGGTCTAGGACTTGAACCCAGGTCATTATGCATAGTAACATATGCTCTCTACTGCATAAGCCACCAATCAGCCACTGAAAGTGAAATTCTTCAGCAAAAGGCTTTAATTTACATGTAGCAACCTGTACCTCCACAGGCACAATTTTCACCCGTCAGATTTCTTAGTTGAGTAAACTCTGAGGGCAGTGGGAACTTGTTCACTTTACTGTGGTAGACACCAAACCCATTTCATCAGGAGTTTTCAAACTCCCTAAAGCTAAGAACTCTATCAAAAGTAAAATAATAATAATAATAATCAGAATGTTTGTCTAATAACTGTTGATCAAGGAAATACATAGTGTCAGAAAGCTGTTATAATTTCACTGTGTCCTTGAAATATATGCATTATTTTTAATAATTAAGCTTTCTGAATTTGGAAACACCATTGATTTGGATGCTGTTATCTCCATACGGTTTGAAAAACCACCTTATAAGTGTACTTTTTTGAGTTGTTGCTGTATGTTTTAACTATATGTTAATCTTCCCCTCCACCACTGTGCTAGTATCAGATGCAGTGCGTCAGTGGAGCCTCTGTAAGTAGACTGTCAATCACAGTGCAAAATGAAATCAGCATGAAAGCATATTGATGGGTTTCCCTGGAAAGGTCAACTATGGCTACAACCAAAGCTCAAAGTCTGCCTATCTGTTTCTGCTTTTCCTTGGCTGATTGTGTTATCTTGTGAACTCCCTCCTCAACTCCCAGCTCTTCCAGGTTTATCCACAATATGTGAAAGTGGGTCTCTTTACTTAGTTCACTCTTCCCTGGCTTGATTCCTCTGGCCTTGACTGGATTCCCTGATTAGCTCTTAGGTAAGCACTGCTGCGAAAGAGATGAAGTGCTTGTGGGCTGAACTTCCAACTATATGCTGGGCCACACTCTGGTGCAAAGCCTAGATGATACCCTTTGCTTCCAGATATAGCCTTGCTTCAGGACCTTTGTTTTTCTGGCTCAAAACCCATCTTGCACTGGATACTTTCCACACGGGATACCTTTTGCTCCTAGCACTAACGTATCATATAATGCTGACAATGCACTTCTCATGTAAGGATTCGGCTGACTCCTGCACATGTCTAAGCTGATGGGATGAACCAAGACAAAATGCTCTGCTGAAAACAATCAATGAGCACCCTTGCTTGCAGCAGCAGGGTAGAGTCTGTGTGCTTTTTTCCAACTAGGGGGCCTCACCTCCCGGAACTTCCCCTCAGTCCCCAGCAGTGGCTGCCACTTGGTGTGACAGTACTATGGTTAGTTAGGTTTGGATCATGTGTACAGACAGAACATTCCATCCATAGAGGCCAAATAAACTAACAGAGGGGAAGACATGTTTTGTTTTGGTTTTGTTTTCTTTTTTAACAGAGCACTGCTCAGCTCTGGCTTATGGTGGTACAGGGGCTTGAAACTGGGACTTTGGAGCCTCAGGCATGTGAGTCTCTTTGCATAACCGTTATGCTATCTCCCCCACCCAAAGACACTTATTCTTCACAGCACTGAAAGTTACTACTACTGCAGTTACTGGCAGACAAAAAAAAAGTTACTAAAATCACAAAAATCTCATGAATTTTATAGAGATGAGAGTAGGAGTTTCTTGAAAATCACATTGTGTCTAGTTCTGGGCCCACAAGGTTCCAGGCAGCCTGAAAATCAGAGAGCAATGGGCACTGCAGGATGACCATTAGAAATACGGGGTAGCCGGAGGGCCCTCATCGTTCGTTCCTTGGCACTGCACAAAGCCTAAGGACTTTGATTCCACCATGGCAAGGGATGATGAAATTTCCAGGGTGGAGGTAGATAGAATAATGGTTATGCAAAGAGACTCTCATGGGGAGGCGGGCTGTAGCGCAGCGGGTTAAGCGCAGGTGGCACAAAGCACAAGGACCGGCATAAGGATCCCGGTTTGAACCCCGGCTCCCCACCTGCAGGGGAGTCGCTTCACAGGCGGTGAAGCAGGTCTGCAGGTGTCTATCTTTCTCTCCTCCTGTCTTCCCCTCCTCTCTCCATTTCTCTCTGTCCTATCCAACAACGACGACAACAACAATAATAACTACAACAATAAAACAACAAGGGCAACAAAAGGGAATAAATAAATAAATAAAATATATATATATATAAAAGAGACTCTCATGCCTGAGGCTTTGAAGTCCCAGGTTCACTCCCCTGCACCACCATAAGCCAGAACTAAGCAGTGCCCTGGTATTTCTCTCTGTGTCTTTCTCTCTCAAAAATGAATAAATAAAATACTTTAAAAAAAAAAAAAAAAAAGAAAGAAAGAAATTTCCATAGCCCAGCAAATTTGGTATGTGGAATTTAATGACTAAGATTTATATGACTGTTGACAGTATTTATTTAGGAAACAGAACAAATTGAGTGTACATATGAATTCATTCCATCTCTGAACAAAGTGTAACACTCTCACAGTCTCTGTGTCCTGTGTTGGAAAACACATTTCAGATCCATTTCTGAAGTACTGGGTATGTACACATTGTAGTAAAGTAGACCCCCAGATTGTTTTCATTTCACAAATAGGAATCTATCTACCCACTGAACAAATTCTTCTTTTCTGCTTCCCAATTCCTGGCAACCTCCATGTTACTTTCTAGTTTCTGCCCATTATGATCAAAAAAGCTCTTTTGTGTAAATGTATTTATTTATTTTGCTGTTTCATGTGATTTTAAAAGAATGTGAATTCTATTGTTGATTTATCCTATGTAGGTCTGCTAGCTCTGGTTGATCTATCTAGGAGTAGGAAACATTTTCTCTACCAAGATATCATTTGGATATTTGATACATGATTCATGAGCCATACAAAATTATCAACTTAAAAACTGGCACTTAATACTGCTGTGAAAAAGGCTACAGTCATCTTGCCAGGACCAGACCAAAAGATTTCATTAGCCAGTGCACCAGATACACCTCACCCCTGGTCTATACTATGTCCAAGTTCTTCATTTCCTTATTGATCTTCTTTTTGGTTCTACTTAACCTTTTAAAGTCTTACTTCTTCTTGTGTAACAAGAAATCAATACCTCCCTCACTGGCTAATAATTCAAAGACCTCTTTTCTTTTATTCTTTAAACTACATTTCAGCAGTGGAGTATGGGACTGTGTCCCAGAACAGCAGGACGGCTATGGCAGGAGAGGAGCTGTGAATAGGAAAGGATCTTGGCTAAAGTTAAGCACCCAAGGAAAGGTGGTTGACCTTTATCAGCTAGAAATGAGAAAGCAATTGACCTTGAATAGCTGGAAGTGAAGTCAGTGAAGCTCTGGAAAACATACTTAAGCTAGAAAACAGGACAGTGGGCTCTTTCTCTCAAAACCATCAGTTCAGACTGCCCCAGAATTTACTGTGTTGGCAAAAAGGTGGAAAATTAGGACTCAAAGAGGCATTCAATAAGTACCAGTGTTCTGGTCACTATTGCTCCTTGGGTAGAGCAAGACTATAGTTTTGCTCAACTAGTCAGACCAGGAGTCTTTCTGCAGACAACCTTCCCTAGGGTAGGGACAGGCCATACAGACTGAGGGGCCTCTGTGAAGTAGAGTATGTACTTCTTACAAAGCAAAAAATTGTTTCTTGTGAGTTTATACAGAAAGATTTATGGGGGTATACAGTGATATATGCTGGTTCCTGAGCAGTGTTTATGCTTTATATACATTTTTATAAAAGGGAAAAAAATATGCTTAGATCAGTGTGTAGGAGGAAAAAGTTGTGCTGCTCCTTATAAAGTTACTACATGTGTATGTGTGTGTGTTTTGCTTGAAACCTCACACGTGAACAATCTGACAGCTCCCAGGCCAATGCTTTCTTTCTTTTTATCTTAGAAAAAATAGAGAGAGAAAGATACAGAGAGAAAGACAGCACAGTTCTACTGTGTTTCTGTGCTGCTCCCATCTGGTTTGAACCTATGACCACTTGTTTTTAAGGTGAGCACTCTACCTCCTGGCTCCTACTTGTAGAATGATAACACATTTAACATCCAGAAGTTGCCAGGTATATGTCAGACACTATTTTTCATTTTTAATTTTGTTAACTCTACTTCAAGTCCTAAAAGGTCTTTTTTGACAATTGAAGTGTAATTGACACAGGGCTTTGTTTCAAGTGAACAAAATAATCTTTGGACATTTGTATACACTGAGAAATGTCTATTTGCCATCTTAGCAATTTCCAAATTTGTGATATAACATTATTGGTTATGATCCCCATTTGCTAGCTCTATTATAAAGCCTTAAGAAAATATGAAAGGGTAAAAATATATCCATCACAAAAGAATATTATATCCATCACAGCATTTCAAGCGTGAATGTAAAATGCTTGGTTTAAGGATCCACAGGTAACATTGACTAGATTATTAAGCAGTTGGAAAGAGAACAAACTGTTACTTATTTTACTTCTATTTATTTCAGCCAGAGGTGAGGTAGTTGATTTCATACCTCCAACTGAAACAGTCAATCCAGAACAAGCCCAACCCCCACCCCACCCCTTCTTACAAGATTTAGGTATATTGGCCTTAGTTCAGATTCTTCACTTGGGAAGATCCAGAGATTCTCCCCTCCTCTGCTTCCCACAAACTCAACAACTCAAGTCCTAGCCCTGAATCTGAAATTCCATGTTTCATTATTTCATTTTTACTGACTTAGATCCAAAATTCAACTTCTGAACTGATTTCTACAAAAGATCAACTTGAACCAACAATTTCATGCATTTGAACACTTTCTAAAGTTTCACAAGGTCATGAGAAGAGGTCACATCCTATTCACATAGTTTTCCCTTGCTTTAACTTCTTCATAGTATCTAGCAATCCTTACTTGTATTCCTTGGAATAAAATGTTTACTACTGAATAATATTACAGCAAGATATATTTTCCAATTAAATAGTCTTTTTTTAATTGCAGAATTTTGTTGCAGATGTTAGAAAATATGTTTAAATCTCCTGGCATTCTGCTGAATTTCACAATAATAGTCTCACTCTACTATACCACATATACTATGCATCTGCTTTCTAAAAGAGACTATATTGAGGATGAATTCATGAACAAAGGTTTTACTTCCCAAACTACCACAGATAAAATGACATAATATCTCACTGTATTGTTAATGAATGTCAAGTTATCTGCAAGAACTTTAAAATGAAATAGAACTATTAAGAAACTCTAAATGACTAAAATAGGTGTGTTGACAATTGACAAACTTTTACTTTTTATCCCTATTTTTGACGGTGACATTTCATGTAATTTATATTTATTTCATTGAGTTCTGGAAGTTGGCACTTACACACACACACACACACACACACACACACACACACAAAACACTTTATTTTTCTGAAGACCAATATGAAATTAAATCTCTGAAATAACCTCTCCTTCCAAGGAAAGAGAAAGCTATTAATAAGAAGAATAAATAAGAAAACTAGTAGTGAATACAAATTTCAGGGAAGCAAAAGCTTTTGCTCTTTTTATTATTATTATTTATGTATTTCAGATTCCTAGAACAGCATTTGACAGGCATGCAGCCCATTTTGGTCAATTAATTAACAAAATAATTTACAGTTCATTTATCTCACATACATTTATTTTGTGCATATTTTATGTCAGATTGGTCATAAGAGAACTGGATATCCAACTTATCTATTTCCTAAAGATCCCAGAATAGCTTAATTTCTATTGCTTTCTTAGATTATCAGCTGTTAGCACTAGGAAAAGTTCCATGACAATGAAATGCTTTATATTTCCTTTTTGTCTTCCCTTATAACTTAATCCTTCAATTTCCTTCTCAGTTGACCTAGCCTGACCTATGTGCAATTAACCACTAGCTTTTCAGAACTGTATGGCATGCCCTACACAAAGGATCATGTTCAAGTTGTGAGCTGTTGAGTCATTTTACAAGAACAACTATCTGTCTGGATTTAGCTATGATGATATTTTTAAGTGCTGTACTTTTGTAGCAGTGCTGTTCATGGGAATGAGTCCTACTAAGATCTCTTTTCTTTTTAGGAAGATGTGGGACTCTTTTAGATTGACCATCTTTTGTGTTTCTAACAGTGTCACCAGCATATTACTAAAATTAATATCCAAAAATATCTCTAACTCTGAGAAACACTTTGCCTATATTTCTTATAATTCTCACAAGATAAAATCTCCATAGCATAAACATTATTGCTGTGGCCCAACCAAGATCTGAATGGAGGTTGGGTGGGTGGGTCACATAACCATTACAAACTGAAAACCTATTTGCTATGACTTGAACTCTTGACCACTCTACTACTGTTATCATATACTAGAGCAAGTGGATTTACATTGTCTTATCTTCACTATTTTCTTTACTAATTTAAACTCCAGCTTTTGATGATCACTTAGATCTCAGAACAAAATAACAGATAGAAATGTTCTTATTCTCTGCGCTTGATGCAGAAGTTATGTGTTTAGGAGCAAAGTAAATATTTGTTAGTAGCTTACAAAACATTCGTTTCTGGCGTTCCCTTCTTAAGAGTAACTGAGTTTCTATTTAGGGAACCAGTCTTACCCCATTGTGCTGAAGACAAGTGGTTTGAGTGGAATATTCTTGATTTCCTGCTCTGGGTGTGAATTATGACTGGTGCTAGTTTATCTGTTAGTATAGTCCTTGATAGTGAAAAAGGTTAAATCATTTACATTAACATCCATTAGGACATGACTTTAACAGTTGACTCTGGTTGGTCCAAAGTGAAACTCAGCAGTTTATGCCCTGTCAGAGGGAAGAAAATACCTCTCTCTGAATCTGGAGATTTTTTTATTATGCAAATAAGACTTGGAATCGCTACAGATTTTTTTTTCTTTATCTTGATTTAAGTCTTCCTCAAACAAGCCAATACTTGGAGGAAGATGTAGCCAAATAAGCTGCCAAGAAGTTCAGCCAGATTCCCAGTCAAACCATGACTGAAGTTCACTCAGTAAAACCGAACTAATAGTTATATATGCTAATACGTTTTCCAGCTATTAAGTGTTTTTATGTTGCTTGGAACTGATAGGATTCAAACTGCTACAATCACCCTTACTTTTATTTGTAAGTTTTGTTCTTGTTTTCCTTTACTTAACTAAGAAGTTCCTCTTGAATCTGTTCTTGTGAATGATATGTTTATGTTAGTGTTTCCTTGGGATAACATGTTTGTTTGTTTGCTTTGTTTCATAAGAAAAGAGATAGAGGGAGTCGGGCGGTAGTGCAGCGGGTTAAGTGCATGTGGTGCAAAGTACAAGGACCAGCATAAGAACCCGGTTCGAGCCCCCAGCTCCCCACCTGCAGGGGAGTCGCTTCACAGGCCGTGAAGCAGGTCTGCAGGTGTCTGTATTTCTCTCCCCCTCTCTGTCTTCCCCTCCTCTCTCCATTTCTCTCTGTCCTATCCAACAACAACAACATCAATAAGAACAACAATAATAACTACAACAATAAAACAAGGGCAACAAAAGGGAACAAATAAATAAATAGAAAAGAGATAGAGACCAAAACACTTTGACTCTGCCATTTATGATGTTCTACTTCTTATGTTGTTTCTTTTTCTTTTTCTTTTTTTGCCAAAACCATCTTGAGGAAAAGAAACAGAAATGGAGGCATCACCCTGCCAATTTCAAACTATATTATAAAGCCATCATCATCAAAACAGCCTGGTACTGGAACAAAAATAGGCATACAGACCAGTGGAACAGAATTGAAAGCCTAGATCTAAACCCCCACACCTATGGACATCTAATCTTTGATAAGGGGGCCCAACGTATTAAATGGAAGAAGGAGGCTCTCTTCAATAAATGGTGCTGGGAAAACTGGGTTGAAACATGCAGAAGAATGAAATTGACGCACCTTATCTCACCAGAAACAAAAATCAACTCCAAATGGATCAAGGACCTGCATGTTAGAGCAGAAACTATCAAATACCTAGAGGAAAACATTGGTGGAACACTTTCCCACCTAAACCTCAAGCACATTTTTGATGAAACAAACCCAATTGCAAGGAAGACTAATGCAGAAACAAACCAATGGGACTACATCAAATTGAAAAGCATAGCCAAAGAAACTATCACACAAACAAAGAGATCCCTCACAGAATGGGAGATCTTCACATGCCATATATCAGACAAGAGACTAATCACCAAAACATACAAAGAGCTCAGTAAACTTAGCACCAAAAAAGCAAATGACCCCATCCAAAAATGGGCAGAGGATAGGAACAAGACATTCACTTCAGAGGAGATCCAAAAGGCTAACAAACATATGAAAAACTGCTCCAGGTCGCTGATTGTCAGAGAGATGCCAATAAAGACAACATTGAGATACCACCTCATTCCTGTGAGAATGGCATACATCAAAAAGGACAGCAACAACAAATGTTCGAGAGGCTGTGGAGACAGAGGAACCCTTCTGCACTGCAGGTGGGAATGTAAATTGGTCCAGCCTCTGTGGAGAGCAGTCTGGAGGACTCCTATGTTGTTTGTAAACCATACTGAGAACTGATCTCGGAACCTTGAGCATGCAATGTATACACTCTATAGTTGAGTCACATCTCAGTCCTTAACAATATTCTAAGAAACTTAATCAAATTAGTTGCAACATATTTACAATTGAATAGATTTTTTTTCTTTCTTAGAGTTCAGTTCACTTGAAATTCTTTTCTGAAACTCATTTATCAGTCTACTTAATTACCACAGCTCAAAGTCAACAGTAGCAAAAGTTCACTCTCCACTTCACTTTGCTAATGAATTAGTTCCTGCCAATAAGCTATAAAGTATGACTTTTTCATCCTTCAAATCACAAGAACCAGATGATGTTAGAGGTGGAAGGAATCTTAAGGGTCATCTATTCATACTTAACTATTTCACACATAAATATATTGCAGTCAGAAGAAACCAAGTGACCACCCTCAGATTACAAAGTTAATGCCAGGTCTCCTACATGCTAAGTTTGGTACTTTCCAACATATCATGCCCTCTCGTGTGCACAGAAATCTACCAAAATTAAAATAATAAATGAATAAGGCCCACGAGTTCAGTATACAAGTATAATTCCACAATGTCTGTCCACAATTAATGAGCCATAAACCATGAAGACAGAATTAAAAACGCACTGAGTTTTGAAGTGATTTTCAAGCTTTAGTGGAAATTAATATAATTTCCTGTCCTTAAAATTAGATTTGAATTGTAACACTTACTAGAAATTAATTTTTAATTCATTTTGGATAATAAAGTTGACTTCATAATGCTAAAAATGTGTTAAAGATATAGTGTACATTTTTTATCAAATTTTAGATGTGAAAGATCACAATTTTAGAACATTTTTCTTTCCCTACTTTATATTGAAATACTCAAATATATTTTCACTTTCTTTTTGTAAAAATCTTTTGTTTATTTAATACTGGACAGACAGATATTGAGAGGAGGAGGGGAAATAGAAAGAGAGACAGAGAAAAGCCTACCGACCTGGTTCACCACTCATGCAGTTTTCCCCCTGCAGGTGGGGACCGGGGGCTTGAACCCCAGTCCTTGCGTACTATAACATGAGTGCTTAACCAGGTGTGCCAACTCATGGCCCCAATCCTTTTCTTTCACTTTTCTGAAGAACAAATAAACATGTGTCTTTGTTTTCATCTGTTGCATGGCTTCTGAAATCTTTCAGATTATCAAAATCAACATGAGAGCTTTCTAAAAATGCAAACTCTCAACTGTATTCAGAATCAGAATCTCATACATTTATTATTGGGTGTCTGTCCTTTATTTTTTTTTTCCTAATGATTCTGCTAGTTGGTAAAGTTGAAGAAATACAGATTCATAGTGTTTATAAAGTATCTACCTGGAAATATTTTACTGTAAAAAATAGTTCTGCTCTAAGTGTGCATATGCACAAACATTCTGTGAAAAATGGATGTTTACTGGAGTAGTTATCACTCACACATGTGTTAATAAAAGTAAAATTTCATTGACTCTAGATGCCATAGACAAAAAGATGCAACAGTGTTCGTGGAATGCTGGCATGCCATCAATTATAAGATACTTTGTGACTCCAGAGATGATAGAAAGCATGCATCTTAAAATTGACAAAGTACAGGGAATTCTACTCTTGTAACCAGAGTTATAATGATGCCTATGAAGTTGAAAGGTAAAGAAGATTAACTTCTAGGATATTAGGGGAAAGGCGACTCATATGAGTGATTCTGGTAATGTTACTAAGACATCTGTCTAGATCTTAAATGAATCGACTTCTAAGACTTTTCTAATCATTATAAATCCATCCTGATAAGCTCTAAACTCCTATAATGTCTAGGGGAGGCTTTAAATAAAATTGATGATAGACAGGACTCTTTCATTGTAAGCCGAACGCTGATGAGAGGTCACCAAGAAACAAAAATATTGGAAGCAAAGTATAATAAAAATAAAATAATGTGGCTTTTCACAAAACTTGGAGTTCAGTTATTATTTACAGTCCTGTGGAAGAATCTACCTTTAAAGGCTTTCATGCTATGGCTTAGACTAAATGAAAAATTGTATGTCCTTTATGTTGTTCACTATGGTTTCTGTTTGGCTGTAGAAATGTTTTAAATATGTCTCCTAAAAAAATGCTAAGATTTAGACTAAATTTTTTTGCTTTTAGTAGCTGAGTAGTTATTTTAAAATGTCACTTAAGCATATGGTCTAGACCAAGTAAAATTTTGTTCCAGTCTAGTGCTGGTATTAATTTTGAATAATGGAACACTAAGATTTACCTCTTTTTGCTTTATAGTGTCCTACACTAATTTCATAGACACCATCTTGTTGCTTACTTATATCAATTTCATATGTTTTAATACTCAATTTGTACTGCTCTGCTAACTCAGTTATTTTGGGTATTACACATGGTTGCCTCCCTTTCTGCAAGTGACTTTCCTGAAGTCTCTAAATTGTGCATTCATCTTTATCACTAAGATGCCTGATTAGTTCATCTGAACCATCTATTTCTATAGTTTCTTTGAGAGACAGTGGGAACCGTCGCTTGAATGTCTTTAGTGTGTGGGGGCGGGAGATGGCCCTGGGCAGAAGCTATTTTATTATCTTGAATGATACCATTTCAAGCTGGGTGTTCAGTTTCACTGTTCCCAACTGGAAAGTGGTTTTCCATTTAGGTTATGTCATCCAAGGTGTAAAATGAACAGAACGCAACATGTATTTATTAATTTATTTAGTACTGAAATCAAAATACTGGGCTCAGCCGATGCCCAGGCCTTAGTTTTGAATGACTTCCTCTCTTTTTATTGCCAATTTTAGTAGTGTTCTCCTTGGCCCAGAGTACCCTATTTAGTCTGATCTCAACTGCTACCCAATGCCCATCACTTACCACAGGATCTGGTCTTCTAAACTGAGTATTTTATTTTCCATTATGTTTATATATTTGTGCAATTTCTATGTGTAGTATAGAAATTCAGTGAAGAAGGACTGAATGTTGGTTTGCCCTTCTCACCTGTTGCTTCATACTTCACAGAACTAGTTTCTAAATGTCCTTTCCCCCCTATTTTGTTGGATAAGACAGAGAGAAATTGAGAGGAGAAGGAAAGAGAGAGAGAGAGAAAAAGACCTAAAGACCTGTTTTACTGCTTTTGAAGCATCCCCGATACATGTGTGTGGCTGGGGGCTTGAACCAGGCCTTTGTGCTTAGTACTATGTGCACTTAATTGAGTGTGACACTGCCCTCCCCTCCTTTTTCTTAATTTTTTAAAAATTTCTTTATTGGGGGATTAATGTTTTACAGTCGACAGTAAATACAATAGTTTGTACATGCATAACATTTCTCAGTTTTCCACATAACAATACAACTGCCACTAGGTCCTTGTCATCCTTTTTTTTTGACCTGTATTCTCCCCTCCACCCACCCCAGAGTCTTTTTCCTTTGGTGCAATACGCCAACTCCAGTTCAGGTTCTACTCGTGTTTTCTCTTCTGATCTTGTTTTTCAAACTTCTGCCTGTGAGTGAGATCATCCCATATTCATTCTTCTGTTTCTGATTTATTTTACTTAACATGATTTCTTCAAGCTCCACCCAAGATGAGCTGAAAATAGTGAAATTACCATTTTTAATAGCTGAGTTGTATTCCATTGTGTATCTAGACCACAACTTGCTCAGCCACACATCTGTTGTTGGACACCTGGGTTGCTTCCAGGTTTCCCGTCCTTTTGGTTTCATAGGAAGCTATGTTTACTATGCCGGCAGACTCAGCTGGACTCATGGCCATAAAAGACTGGGCCCCAAGCACAATGGTGCTGGCTCTTTTCTACAGCTATCAACTTTCCCATAGAAACACTTAGCAAAAATCTTAACAGGTGACTTTTTTTCTTTTGTGTACACAGAAAGTACAGTTTGTCTGGGTTATTAGCAGAGCCTTGGGTAGAGTAGCAGATTTATTAATATTATTATCATTATTAACTTAGATTTTTCTGATATACAAAACTATTGCCTACCTCTGAGTTATTTTAATAGTGAGAGGCACTGACAAAAGATTAGAAGATGGGGTTCAGGTTGTAGCACAGCGGGTTAAGTGCACATGGCGCGAAGCACAGGAATCGGCTCAGGGATCCAGGTTTGAGCCCCAGACTCCCCACTTGCAGGGGGGTTCCTTTCACAAGCGGTGAAGCAGGTCTGCAAGTGTCTATCTTTCTCTCCCCCTCTGTTTCCCCTCCTCTCTCCATTTCTCTCTGTCCTATCCAATAACAACAACAGCAATGGCAATAGTAACAGTAGTAACAACAACTAGGGCAACAACAAAGACAATAAAGTTGGAAAAATGGCCTCCAGGAGCAGTGGATTCATAGTGCAGGCACCAAGCCCCAGCAATAGCCCTGGAGGGAAAAAAAAAAAAGTAAATAAATAGAAATTAAAAGATTAGGAGTACAGTCAAGGTATTTTTCTGGTTATCTCTAGCACCTGCTTTTCCTTGTGGCTTTAAACTCAACCCCAGTCTAATGTTTCACTATTGAATGGTCCTACCTTCTGAGTTTTAATAGAAAAGCTCAATAATAGTGGGGTTGTTTTTCTTTCTTTTTTCTTTTTCTTTCTTTCTTTTTTTTTTTTTTTGCTGTTGTTTATCTTTTATTTTTCCCTCTGTCCTCACTATATTCTGTTCTCCTCTTTATTTCTATCATGTGGTAACTAGTATCCTGTGTTAAATACTTTTACTTTCTATACCTAGAATGCTGTGCTTTTTTTTTTTTTTTATGGTCCTTGAATGACACTGAGTAGTAGACTAAAACAAGTTCTCAATCTATCATCTTGAAATAAACACCTAGAAATATCTATAAGGGGCCAGGTGGTGGCACACCCGACTAAGTGAACACATTACAGTGCAAGGTCATAGGTTCAAACCCCTAGTCTCCATAAAGGAAGAGTTTTGTGAGTGGTGAAGCAGGTCTGTCTGCAGGTATATCTCTCCTGTCTCTCCCTCTCTATTTCCCCCTCCTCTCTCAATTTCTCTGTCTCTATCCAATAAGAGAGAAAGGAAGAAAGAGAGAGAGAGAGAGAGAAAGAAAGAGGAAAAAGAAAAAAGGAAGGAAGGAAGGGGACGAAAGGAAGGAAGGAAGGAAGGAAGGAAAGAAGAAAGAGAAAGAAAGTTAGAAAAGAAGGAAAGAAGAGAAATGAAGAAAAGTTTATCTATTTTAATAGCACAGTTTAATTACTATTCAAAATTATCAAGGAAACTGAATCTACTCTTGTTTTTGAGTACAGAACTGTTGAACTAAGTAATTTAACAGAGCACTTAGGTTTATCCTGATTTTTATACAATTCATTCTCCAACATACAGACAGTGTTAATACATTTCTTTTTTTAAGTATTTAATTTATTTATTACGTGATTTCTTCTTCTAGCGCTTGCCCTTCTTCCGTAGCCAGTCAACAGCGTCAGGTTGAGCCTGACGTGAAGTTTTGAGACCTCCTTTGAATCTGGAGAGGTGGCAGTCGTTGACTATGTGGGTAACGCGTTTGGCAAAGGACAGCCCCTCAACGTTAAGTTGGAGGACTCGAAGAGCAGGACCAACAGCTTGAAAGCTGTCAGGAGCTGCTTGTTGCTGGCTTTGAAAGTGACTGGGATCCATGTGGATTCAGTTGGCTAGGAAGGATCGTCAGTTTCCCCAATGAATGGGTACTCACAGGATGCACCACGAGAAGGTCGATCCGTAGGTTGAGAAAGAGAGAGAGAGAGAGAGAAGTCAGAGCAGTATTCTGTCATTTGCATCTATAGGAAGTGTGCTGGGGATTGAACTGAAGACCTCATACTTGAGTCTACTACTCTAGCCACTCTGCCAACTCCCAGGTTATTATTAATAAATTTCATATGTTTTACCAACCTCTTTGATTCTGCTTTTGTGTTTGTCTCTCCTCTGAACAACTCAATGGTACACATAATATTTTCTTTTGTGGCTTGACAGTAATCATGGTTATTATTTATCTACTGCTCACTGTCATTTTTTGTATTTGTAAACTAATGTAACCAAAATATTTTTTAAATTTTTTTGTAATAACTTTATTTATTTATTGGATAGAGACAGCCAGAAACCAAGAGGAAAGGGGATGGTAGGGAGTGAGAGAGAGAGAGAGAGAGAGAGAGACCTGCAGTTCTGCTTCAACACTTGTAAATATTTCCCCCTGCAGGTGAGGACTTGGGGCTTAAACCTGGGTCTTTGTGTATTATAACATGTGCCAAAAATATTTTCAGCTTGCACAGAAGGACCTAGTAGGGGTTGTCTTGTTATGTGGCAATGTTATACATGTACAAACTGTTGTATTTTTACTGTCAACTGTAAACCATTAATCCCCCAATGAAGAAATTTTTAAAAAGCTATAAAAATATTTGTTTGCATTATACCTATTCTTAAGTTTGAATCATTTTAATCATGACATTGGGGATAATAATGATTTATAAGATAGTTGTCATGCAACTATCTTTTTTTTTCTTCTCCAGGGTTATTGCTGGAGCTTGGTGCCTGCACTAGGAACCTACTAGCCCACTGCTCCTGGAGGCAAGTTTTCCCAATTTGTTGCCCTTGTTGTTGGATAGGGCAGAGAGAAATGAAGAGAGGAGGGGAAGACAGAGAGGAGAGAGAAAGATAGACACCTGCAGACCTGTGTCCCGGGCTTTGAAGAGACGCCCTGCAGGTAGGGGAGGGCCACAAACAGGGATCCTTACTCTGGTCCTTGTGCTTTGCGTCATGTGCGCTTAACCTGCTGCGCAGCAAATAACTTTTTAAAAAAGACTTCTGTTTTAATAAATATTTTTTATTTAATATTATTTTTAAATTGTTTTTAAATGTTATTTTTAAATATGTTTATTTATTATTGGATAGAGACAAAAAGAAATTGAGAGGGGGATGTGAAGATAGAGAGGGAGAGAGAGAAAAGTAACTGCAGCTCTACTTCACCCCTTGTGAAGTTGCAGGCAGGGATTGGGGGCTTGAACCTGGGTCCTTGTGCACTGTAGTGTGTGCACTTAACCAGGTATGTCAACACTTGGCCCCCTTAATAAACATTTTCTTCATTCTTTCATTTCTTGGGTAGAGACACAGAGAAATTGAGATTGAAGGGGAAGATGGAGAAGGAGATTTAAAAGAGAGAGAGAGAGAGAGAGACGTTTACAGCACTGCTTCACCACTCATGAAAGTTCCTCACTGTACTTGGGGACCGGAAGCTGCAACCCAGATCCCTGTGTACTGCAGCATGAGTGTTCCGCTGTGCGTGCCACCACCTGGCCCCCGGAAATACAGTTTCTTATCTTCCTGTGTCCTTCTCGTACACTGCTCCCACGCCACCTGAAGCCTTCCTCTACCATTGTGTCCAGGGTCCCCGTGTCACCTGTGGCACCTACTGTCTCCCTGTTTTAGAGAACTTGGTTCTTCTGCGGTTGACTAAAGCCAGTCTAAGCTTTACCATTTGCTTTCCCTTTCTTTGTGTCTTGAATTTTGTAGCTAAGTAAGGTCACTTGCATTATTCCTTTTGTCTTATTCACTTAACATCAAACAGTTTTTTAAATTTTTTTTTAAAATTTATTATTGGATAGAGACAGAGAGAAATTGAGAGGGAAGAGGAAGATAAAGAGGGAGAGAGATAGAGAGACACCTGCAGACATGCTTTACCACTCCTGAAGCTTTCCTCCTGCAGATGGGGCCCAGGGGCTTGAACCCAGTCCTTCTGCACTGTCTACCTTCTCCACCTAGCCCCACATCAAGCAATTTTTATCTCAACTCCAGTCAGTATGTCACATCAATGCTGCCATTCTTAGAATGAAAGTCACTGTTTCGGTTACCAAGAGTTTTAGATTGTTTTTGTGTTTTAATTACTTCAGTATGCATTTTTCTGACCTGTATTATTTATTTAATTTGGTGAATCCAAATCTTTCTATTTCCTTTGTCCAAGAAGAACTTCCTCCCTGCAGTGTTCTATGGAGAGGAAGGAAGATAAGACACAACTATGCAACCATATTTCTCTAAGGCCTGTCCCTTTCAAAAACCACTACTATAAGACTTAATTTACTCCTTAATATCTATTAAACTTTAAGTTTAAATATGACTTTATGGGACAGCTACAGAAAATAGGAGTTTCCTTTGTCAGGATATTACTAAATTGTAGAGGTCTTGCTGTTTAGTGGTGGTGGTGGTGGTGGTGGTGGTGGTGGTGGTGGTGGTGGTGGTGGTGATGGTGGTGGTGATGGTGTGTGTGTGTGTGTGTGTGTGTTGATGTTCCTTGCTGAGCAAAGCAAAAGTAGAATGTAAGGGGAAGTGAGATGGAAGAAACTGAAAATAAACTATGCCAAGTCAGTTCGACTAAATGCCTCTTTCCTCTCAGAATCAGTATTCCAAGATATCTTATATTTTCTTCATACTGAAAATGTCCATTTTAGAAAAACTTGTGGTAAATATCTGATCGTCCAAAAGGATAAAAGCTCAGTTGCCAGTGTGAGCCTCTACTCCTGTAATTTCATAATCTTGTAAACCACTAGGATAAAAGCTCAGTTGCCAGTGTGAGGCTCTACTCCTGTAATTTCATAATCTTGTAAACCACTATTAGATCACTAATCAAAGCCTGCTCTCCTCCCTTCTCCTCTCCTCCCCCTCCTTTCCCCTTTTCATCTCTTTGCTTTCTTCTTTTCTCCCCTTCACCTTATTTTTCCCCTTTATTTTCTTACCAGAGCACTGCTCAACTCTGGCTTAAAATGGGACTTCAGAGCCTCAGGCCTGAAAGGCTTTTTGCATAACAATTATACTATCTCCCACTCCTACCCCCTAAAAAATTCCTTTTCAAATTGGTTGCAAATAGAGCTAGTCTTCTCAAACATCAGAACTTTTAGAAAGATCCAGTGACCTGGTATAGCAACATGAATAGTTGTTTGAAAATAGAAGAAATAAGCATTTCAACTACTAAATAGCTTATACTTTATAGCTTTTGTTTGAAACCATATCGTAGGATCAACTTACCTCTGATTTCTTGGTAAATTTGGAATCAATTTAAGGAGTCTTAATTAACCTCAATAATCCTGTAAAAAATATGTACTTTTATGTATAGCAATTGATACCATGAATAATATGGATATTAGGGGCATTCACCTTCATAACATCATAAATTGAGGTGTAATTTTTGTGTCTCCAAAAACCTAATTACTGATATCTGCTATTGACCAAAATCCTAGCCAGTAACAATCAACTAATGCATATGGTGTTCTTTATATCCACAACATAGTGTATTTAGAGAAAATAAAATGTTGTTGACTATATCCTAAGGGAAATAAATTTTCAGTCTTGCACTGGATTGATCTATACTATAGTTTCTGTTTACATGAAAATTCAAATATAAGTAGACTCATGCAATTAAACCTGTGCTATGCAAGGGTCAGCTGTACTACCAGTAAAGTGATTCAACATTATTCATTAACTAGTTCCGTGTATAAAGAGACTTCTATATGACCTGACTTCATTTTTTTTCTTATAAATATTTACACTTCTGAACTAAGCACAAAAGCTTTAAGTTTGTTCATGGGTATGTATAATTAAAACAAACTTATTTTAAAGCAATAGTTTATATGTACATACCTTGTACTATGAACTATAAACATTAGTTATGATATATAACTAAATAATGTAACAACTAAATTTTCTAATTTGGATGCTCCTTCTCTAAATCTCAAAATCAACTTCAACATTTTTTAAGTCTGGGAAATTACAGTTTGATAGTCACATCCAAAGTTTTGAATAATAACCTGTGGCAAGGAGATTCCAAGTGAGTGCAAAATTTCTTTGGGGTTTTTGGAAACTTGTCAAATAACCAAGGCAGGAGAGGGGAAAGTTTACATAGAACCAGACTTTTTTCTCTCTTCTTTCCTTCCTTCCTTCCTTTTTATTTTTTTTTCTTTCTTTCTTTTTTTCCTTTCTTTCTTCCTTCTTTACCAGCCCACTGCTTAGCTCTAGTTTATAATAGGGGAATGAACCTGGGACATCAGAGGAGTCCCAAGCATGAGAGTCTCTTTGCATAGCCATTACGCTATCTCCTCCAACCCTAGGGCTAGACCTTTTGAAAATGATTGAATACCTGCAAAAGACCAGAGACAAAATTTTGATTTGCTATTCTGAAATTTACAATAGATGCTTCTTCTTTCTGCACAATCTTATGGACTTAGCAGGTTTTCCTACCAATCTGACTGAGACAAGATAGATAAGTCATATGTTTGATCTCAGAAATTTGTTCTAGTGGAAACTGTCGTAATACAATCACCAAAAAACATCAATGTCATCAAGTTGAAGACCTTCTACCAGGATGTAGACTCCACATGTCACTTCTGTAGTAGACCTATTTGTCCTGTCCAGCTTTCAGTCTGAAGCTACTAATTTCAAGCAATCACCACAAATATGTGGAGGGTCAAATTGGCAGGCTATGTAAATGTGTATATTTCAGGAAACTCTTTTATTGATGGCCAGGCTGGATTCCACAGGAACAGCCAAGATGGGTCCATTTAGCATTAGGTTTTAGTCCAAGCTCACTTGTTCCTACCTTGAGCCACATACACATTTAGAGTTCCAGTCCAGTGATTCACTGAAAAATAAATACTGAGATGATAATTAATTAGAAAGTTTGCAAGTCAAGTGTCACTTCCTGCCAAAAACTGGTCTTCAGGGAAGAAAAGGTATAATGTCATTATGACTGGTTTACAATGGACCATTTTCCCTCAGATTCTCCAAGCTTTGATACCTGTGGATTAATATTCCTAACATTTTGCTTGGATTTTCAATGCTATTCAAAACTCATGTAACTTCTATAACCAGTTGAAACCAACCAGATGAAAGATTTCAGCCACATCCACTCACCAAACCAATTTGTTGCTGTGGTTCTTAGGTTTTTGATTCCCCCATCTGTGTGGCTTGGTTCGCGTGAGGTCAGATTCAGAAATGGGTGGGAAAATCTTGCCTAACTAAAGGAGTCATTTCCACTTAATAGAGAAGAAGGATGTTTTTACTGATGCTTCACTGATGGAATCTTTCCCTAGGGCAAGAAATAATAACAAAATTCCCCCTACCTGCTCTAATTTGTCTGCAAAACAACCATCTCCAAAAGAGCTTATTAAACACCCTCAAGGGGGTGATAGTGACACTCCTTTGAAAACAAGTATGAGATCAGGAAAGAATAAGAACTGAAGCCACCCTGTCACCTGGGGTACTAGACAGGGAATCTTTAGATTCCCCCATAGATAATATGGGCCTATATTTCTAATAAATCCCCCCTCTCTTCCATCATTGGTCACAGCTATTGAGAACATCATTGTCACAAGCCCTTTTGTAGGCTTCTACAAGATCTAGCCTCAGTATGAACTAGTAATGGTAGGGACTGTCCCACTCTCTAAAGCGAAGTTGGGCCATCCTACTCTGCCACTCCAGGAAGACTGGGATTAAAGACTATAATGTTCTCAGCTGTGATCATGGACTGCAAGCTCAATCTAACCAGGCTTTGGAGGCTGTACAGGCTTTGGTGCTAAATATGAAAAGATAAGGGTCCTGGGTTAGATCATTTTGGTAAGTAGTTAAGTGTATTTATATATTTTCTTCAAATTTGTGAGCAACTCTGCTCTAATCCTGCTTCAGTTCTACTCTCAAGTCTGGCACCATCTTCCCAGACAATATTTTTAGTCTACTTCCATGTTAGCTATCAAGCTCAAGCAAAGATTTACTAAACCATAGGCTCTTAGAAATATACCTAAAATTAACTTCCTAGCTTCCTTTTGCCCTAAGATCCCTACTTTCATCTCCTATATTCCTACTTTTTGGTTCCTGTTTATTAAATATTTTGCCTTTCTTTCCATCTTATTCTCTTTCAGCTACAGTGTTGTAGATGTTACTATGATTCTGTCCTGAACTCCCTGGGCAGACAACCTTCCCAACATGTCCTGGAATCTCACTTCTCCACAGCCTATCCCATTAGGGAAAGATCGGAACAGGCTAAGGGCATGGATCCACGTGTCAATATCCATGTCCAGCGGGGAAGCAGTTACAGACGTTAGAACTCCCACATTCTGTACCCCCAAAACAATTTTGGTCTATACTCTCACAGGGGTAAACAAGAGCGAAGCTTCCAATGGATGGGGTGGGACACAGAACTCTAGTGGTGAGAACTGTATGGAATATTACCCCTATTATCTTATAATCTTGTAAGTCAATACTAAATCATTAATAAAAAAATTTTTTTAAAGAATTAAAACTAAACTCAAACTCAGAATCTTGATTTCCAGCTCAGTTCTATTCTTTATCAGCTATGACCTTGGAGAGCAATCATTATTTACTGAGTAGCTCAATAAATTTTTCAGTCATGTGTGTGTTTTAAATTCATTTCCAAAAGTGGCAACAACATCATAATAATTACTAAGTCTGCAAGTTATGGATTATAATTAAATAAGGACAGAGTTTAATGATCTGCTCATGTACTAACTACTAGCAATTTGAGGAGCCAGGAAATATCTCCACATTTCATTTCATGAGGAGGGGAGTTTCAGGGATCAAACCCAGGACCTCATACATGCAAGGAATGGATCTTGCAGCAGAACAACATCCTTGGACTTCTGGATTGGTAGTTTTTATTTATTTATTTATTTATTTATTTATTTATTTATTTTACTTTTTAGACTCCAAGGACAATTGCTGCTTCATTCTAAATATGATGACTTTTTTCCCTCTCCTTTTCTGAGCTTTAGTTTTAATTTATTTTAATCCAAAAAATATGACTGGACTAAACCTAAAGTCCTCCTTTGAACTAGGGTAGCCTATGATCTTATAATTAGCCTAAGCCTTAAACTTGTAGAGATTATAGTTGGGTTCAGTTTAGTGCAAACAACACACATATTTATAAAATAAAGTTGAGAGGCATTGGGTAGGAGGTGGCATGAGATTAGGGGTCTGGTATTCATCTAGGAAAGCTTCCGGCCTGAAGGACTTTCATCTGGAACTGGCAGGGAGGGACACTATGTAGGGTAGCTGAGGGAAGAAGCTCGGTTCTAGCCTCAGAAGGTCTCAGGAAAACATTTGTGGGGATTATTCAGAGTGAGAGACCACTAGCAGGTCTAACAGGCTGAATGACAAACTAAATCAAGGCACCTACCCTGAGGGAAACAAAAATGAGCCCTTCTCAGTGCTCTGCCCTCCATAAAATGCAGTGACAACTATTGACTGGCTAAGGTGAAATGAACTGTAGAATTGCTTTGAAGTCCATGGTTAGAAGTTGTATGTAGTTGAGAAACTGTCGAAAGATTCAAAGTCAGGGAAAACTGTGAAAGAATACTGTTTCTGTGTTTTAGAGCTTGCCAAAATACAAAGTTTCCTTTCTGTTACTCATGTCCTCTTCCTTCTAGTTCATTTTTCTTAAAACTTTGCCATCAAGGAGAAGTCTCTTTTGTAGCCCTGAATAGAGAATGTTTAGCACTTTTGCATTCAGAATCTTCAAAATAAAAGGAGCAAATCTCAATAACTGTCATTTTTAACTGTAATTTTCTTTTGTAGTGTCCTAGGGGAAGAGGGAACACTAGAAGTAATACCCAGTCCCAATAAATAGGAACATAATTAGGAAAGGCTATCTAATGTTCACAGGACCACTAGTACAACAGAACCATAAACAAATACAGACTGGGAACGACAGCCCAACTCTATCTCGAGCCCTTCTTGATCTTTTCTTTA
Source organism: Erinaceus europaeus (assembly GCF_950295315.1). Classification (NCBI taxonomy): domain Eukaryota; kingdom Metazoa; phylum Chordata; class Mammalia; order Eulipotyphla; family Erinaceidae; genus Erinaceus; species Erinaceus europaeus. Next base: position 8,377,014 of record NC_080172.1, read on the forward strand.
CACACAGTATTAATCACTGACTCCTAAGAGTTGCTTGAAAGATTCAGTCTTTGAACCTATAAAAACATTTATCTATACTATAATCCAGGCAGCACCTTTCACCACAAATTTTATGTATATTATCTTTCATCTTCAAAGAGAAATTGAAAGGTAGAGGAAACCTAAGGTTGGAGTTGTTCAGTGGTATGGCCAAGATGGCAATGCCATGTTCCACTCGTCTGTTAGACCTCCATCCTCTGGTCCTTCCACTCTCGAGGGAAACTATTTGCTTGCTCTTAAAGCAAAAATTAAGGACATACCCCAGGAATAACATGTCTATAAACTCCAGGCTAAATCACAAGATAAAAGTATTTAGGTCCAAACAAATGTGTAAATAAAATGTGTAAAGTAAGAACCATTTATTTAAAAGAGTATTTATTTGTTTACTTATCAGCAAGAGAGATAGAACCAGAACACTGCTCTGAACACACAAATTCTGGACCTCAGTCACACTTGAGGATCCAACACCTTTTTCACTTTGTCACTTCCCAAGCTATCCTACTAAGAACAATTTCTTATTCTTTTTTAAAATTTTGTATTAGTGATTTAATATTGATTTATAAGATTATAAGATAACAAGGTATAATTTTACACTGTTCCCCCACCAGAATTCTGTGTCCCCATCCACTGAAAACTGCAATAGCCGCCCCCCACCCCAGATCACAGATATAGATTGACTTATTTCTATAACTATTTATAATTTTTTTCCTCTGGTTTTGCTTTCTCTTTCTTTCTAAGTCACACCTATTACTTCCAAGTGTCCTTCCTTTTTTTCTTCTTCTCCTTTTCCTTCTTCTCCTCCTCCTCCTCCTCCTCCTCCTCCTCCTCCTCCTCCTCCTCCTCCTTTTTCTCCTTCTTCTCTCTCTGGGTCTTGATGGAGCTAATGGAATTAGAGCTCAGAGTTCTCTGGTCATCTTCCCCTAACATTCACCCCATTGGGAGTATGGAACAAAATTATTTTAGGGGTTCAGAAGGTATGAGTTCTGGCTCCTGTAATTGTTTCTCCACTGGACATGGGAAGTGGCAGGTGGATCCATACCCTCAGCCTGTTTCTATCTTTCCCTGGTGGTGTAAGGCCCTGGAGAATCAAGGTTCCAGGAGACATTGGTGAGGTAATTTGCCCAGGGAAGTCAGGATGAAATTATAGTAGTATCCACAACTTGGTGACCTTGAGAACATTAAGTCATATTTCACTAATATTTTTCAGAAGAAAAGAAAGGTCCTAAACGGAGTATAGACTTTTTTTTTTTTTGGTTATGTGTATAAGCTTTTAATTTTTATATAATCCCATTTATTTAATCTTGATTTAGTTTCCTTTGCCTATGAGGTTAAGTCTCCAAATAAATCTTTCATGTTAAGCCCATAAATTTGTTTCTTATGCTTATAATTTTAAACAATCTTCAGATTATAGCTGACTTCCATATAGACAAATTGAAGTATTCTATGTATGCTTGCATGGGAAGGTTTCAAATATTTTTCATCTCTTAAAATGTTAAATATATATATATATATATATATATATATATATATATATAGGAATTAACATAGACTTAAAGCATGATGATGAAATAAATTATAAATGTTCTTAATGTTATCACCATGTGGCAGTCCCACTCTGACTGATAACCAGAAATACTTTTTCTTCTTCTAGCGTTTGCCATTCTTCCGTAGCCAGTCAACAGCGTCAGGTTGAGCCTGATGTCAAGTTTCGAGACCTCCTTTGAATCTGGAGAGGTGGCAGTCGTTGACTATGTGGGTCATAGTCTGTCTGGAGCCGCAGGGGCAGTTCGGGTCGTCTCTGGCTCCCCAGCGATGGAACATAGCGGCGCACCGGCCATGGCCTGTTCGATAGCGATTGAGGAGGGCCCAATCATAACGTGCTAGGTCAAAACCGGGTTGACGTTTGCAGGGGTCTGTGATGAGGTGTTTGTTCTTGACCTCAGCTGACTGCCAACTCTGTTTCCAAGAGTCTGGAACAGAGAAGTTCAGTGTAGGCGTAGAGAACCAGATTGGGTGATGAGACGTCAAGCGTTGGACAGGGTGGGCGAAGATATCCAGAAATACTGATAACTAGAAATAACTCTTTTTGATTCATAAGAGAAATGTGTACCTTTTCAAGGTATTGATAGTAAGGAATACTTCTTAGGCACACAGAGATGCTATCCATCAATCTTATCATTAAAGAAATTAGGAAAAGCATCACTGAGTAGCTGGTATGATATGACTGTAAGTGATGGGATTATAAGAGACTTATTTCAGAGAAGTCATTTCAGGAAGAATGAAGACATGAAGACAAGAAAGGGAATTATGTTTGGTAAAGAGCCGATGGGCCCCATTCATCCAGAGGATGAGGTACAGAATTCAACCCTAGAGCAACCTCTTGGCACACATGTAGTTGTTCTCATGATGAAACTGTGGTTAGATTCCTTCAATGAGCTTTTTGTTCAGTGGGTATTAATGAGGGGGAAACCAGAAAGGAAGAAGTCAGAGGATGCCAAATGTTGACTACATCTGGTAAATGAGTGTGCTTATGACCAGCATTATCCATGTCTGACCTTTGCCAGACTTTCAGTTCCAAGTACCAGTTCAAGAGAAATAGGATCTTTCTTCTTTCTTTTTAAATAATTTTTAATTATATCTTAATTTATTTTTAATTGATTTGTGATTTAATAATGATTAACAAGATAACAGGGGTAAAATTCCACACAATTCCCACCACCAGAGTTCTGTGTCCCATCTCCTCCATTGGAAGCTTCCCTATTCTTTATCCCTCTGGGAGAGTGGACCAAACATCTATATGGGGAGCAGAAGGTGGAAGGTCTGACTTCATTAATTGCTTCTCCACTGGACATGGGTGTTGGCCGGTCAATCCATACCCTCAACCTGTTTCTATCTTTCCCCAGTGGGGCAGGACTCTGGAGAGGTGAGACTTTAGTGATACACTGGTGAGGTCATCTGCCTGGGGAGGTCAGGATGGAATCATGATAGCGTCTGGAACTTGGTGGCTTAAAGGCAGGAAGATATAAATCAAATTGTTCAATAAACAGGAACCCAAAGATAGGCACTGAGCAAATGAAACTAAGGGTCTTCATGTGGAAAGAAGCTAGGAAGTTTATTTTAGGTATGTTTCATGTAGCCAATGACCTTAGCAACTTTTGCCTGAGCCTAACAGCTAACATGCAGGTAGATTAAAAATATTGTCTGGAAAGATAGTGTCAGAGTTGAGAATAGGACTAAAAAACTGGATTAAAAGAGAGAGTAGCTGGGACCGAATGGTGGCACACCTGGTTGAGCGCACATGTTACAATGTGTAAGGACCTGGGTTCAAGCCCCCGGCCCCCACCTGCAGGAAGAAAGCTTTCACAAGTGGTGAAACAGGGCTGTAGGTGTCTCTCTCCCTATACCCCCCTTCCCTCTTGATTTCTGGCTGTCTCTATCCAAATAAACAAATAAAGATAATTTTTTAAAAAGATTTAAAAAAAAAAAAGAGTAGCTCCCAAATATGAGAAAAGTATATAAATAACATTAACTGTTCACCCCATCAATCTGAACTAAGGCCCATGTCTAGTCCTATTTAGCACAGGAGCCTGTGTGACCTCTGCATCCCTGTCAGTCTGAGCTCAGTCCATGGTCACAGCTGGGAACATTCTAGGCTGCACTCATTTCAGGACCACTCCTCCTCAAGTAGCTAAGTAGGCTGACCCAGCCTCCCTTCAGAGAGTGGGGCAGTCTCCTATCATTGCTGCTCTACAGGGAGGGCAAGATCCTAGAGAGACACACAAGAGGGCTTATGATGACATTCCTAATGGAAGTGACCAGTGATGGCGGAGAGAGGGATCTATTAGAGGTGTAGACCCATCCTATCTATGTGGGAATCCAAAGATTCTATAACTAGAGCCTAAGATGATGGAATGGCCTGGTATTGACCAAAAAGACCATCATTAAAGTGAGCCTGTCTTTTGCCTTTATCCAGCTTTTGTAGGCTTTACTTTATCTAACAAGGTTAGGCTTAAAGTGATTGTGAGACATGACATAGGGTGTAGGAGAGGAAGGTTTCTAGGCCTAAGTAGTAAATATTTGATTAAGTACTTTTCTTTAGGTCTTTTTACTTGCTTGTTGAACTTACTGATTCTAGTTATAGCAGATTACTGAGTACTTTTAGTTTTGTTATTGGATAGAACAAAGAGAAATTGAGAGGGGTGGAGGATGTAGAGAGGGAAAGAGACAAAGAAACACTTGCAGTCAAGTGAAACTTACCTCCTGCAGGTGGGGACTAGGCAGTTGAACCTGGGTCTTTATGCACTATAATGTGTGCACTTAACCAGGTGTGCCACTGCCTGGCCCCAGAAGTTTGATTTTTCTATAACATTTCTTCTTTTTCTACCTTTTCTTATTGATCCTACATTTTGGGTTCTTACAATCAAGAATGAAATATAGACACCCCCCTCACCAACGCAAAGTACAAAATCAGAGAGAAAAAGGCGAGACTGTGTATTACATAATATGCAACAATCTTCTAAAAAAAAAATGCACACAAAAACAGCAGTTTTTCTTTTTCTTTTTTCTTTCCATTTTAGAACAAAGCCAGACAATCAGAACCAGAAGTTCAAGGGATATTCTCTGTGGGGGATATAGCTCAGCGTCACTGTAATTTGGATATAAATGTAATTTATATTAATTAGTGGGTTAGGACCGGTGTGGCAGGCATAATGATGACAGCCTGGGGAAATTTGGCTTAGCAGGGCAAGGACTAGGAAGACATTGAAGACAGCTGAACAAGGTGATGATAGGATTAGTATACTTGTTTCAAAAGAAAAAAATGATTTATTTTCATAAAAGAAAGTGAAAGATCTGAGCGCCACTTATCCTATGTGGTGTAGGAGATTGAACTTAGGCCTTTATATACATAAGAATAGCACCGTAACCACTGGACAACCAACCTCTCCTGCATCTTGAGGAAGAATAATTTTTTTTTTTCCTCCAGGGTTATTGCTGGGGCTCAGTGCCTGCACCATGAATCCACTGCTCCTGGAGGCTATCTTTTTCCCTTTTGTTGCCCTTGTTGTTTTATTATTGCTGTGATTATTACTGTTGTTATTGATGTCACTGTTGTTGGATAGGACAGAGAGAAATGGAGAGGAGGGGGAGAAAAAGGCACCTGCAGACCTGTTTCACCACCTGTGAAGCTCCCCTGCAGGTGGGGAGCCAGGGGCTCAAACTGGGATCCTTGCACAGGTCCTTGCACTTCGTGCCATGCGCACTTAATCCACTGCGCTACCACGCGACCCCTGAGAGAGAGTAATTTTAACAGCTTTATCCCCATAAGTGAAAGTGGAAAGAAATGGCAAACAACTAAAATCAAATAGAAGACATTGCAGCATATCATGTAAAATATAACGAGGAAATTGTTAGAAGGGGAGAGAAGGGTCAAAAAGAGGCCATGGCAATATATTTGGGAAACAAAATTAATAAGACCATCATATTATGAGAGGGAAAGGAAAAGCTATGTAAGTTCTGAGAAGAAAAGCATCTGTCTTCCCATTTCACCAATGAATGAAGCCTAGTACATAATAGTTGATTGATAAATACAGAGAAGTGACTAAAGAATAAAAGCAAACCTGTTGAAGGTACTAGTAGAGTCCTTATAGTGTAGTATTATGATTTTTCATGACTGATTTTCTTTATTTATAGTTTCTGAATTTAGATCTTTATTTCAACATTTTAGCTCTTTCTTATAAATGTCTCCAGTATACATTAAACATGGTATACATATTTGCTGAGTTAATAAACTAATAGATGCTCTTTTTACATAAAAAAATGAAACCCATAAAACATCAACATTATTATGTAACATAATTACATAACAGTATTATGTAAACAGGTAAGTTAACATCCCATAGAACTTACTTTAAAGAACAAGTAATAGCAGTAGATTGTGAGTTTGTCTCATTACTTTGGGAATATACTTATCGGAGTTCAACACAAGGCATTCTCTTGGGCCAATCACCTACTTGCAGTTGTCAAAATTTCTAATCTCCTTCAGATGCCTCTTCCACATATGAACAAAACCATCCAGTCATCCATTTTAACCTTCTCACTTATTAAGTAACTGAAGCTAATTGCAACTATGTGAGCATTGTGAGTAAAATATTTATATTAAAATGGTCTCTCTGGCCAGTATGTCTCATTTACAAGATACTCCTCACAAAAGTGGTTAAGTAGTAAATTATAAAATGCAAAATTTTATTCTGCATTGTTGTATTTATTTTTGATTTGGGCTCAGATAGCTTCATGAAAGTTAAAAGTAAGGAAAAAAAAAAGGTAAACCTTGAAAACAACATCTGCTGTTGAGTTTGGAAATTATAACCAGATATGCTTCCTGATCTATGTTTCAGTTCAGTGATTAGCATGCCAGAATTGTGATAGGGAAAAGGTTTGCTAGCTTAATCTTAGTCTGTTTTTGAAAAAAAAATAATAGAAATATTCAATGGTAACATTTTTCTGCTTTGTTAAGTATACAGACTATTTCTTTTCTTTTTGTTTTTCTTCTTATTTGGGAAGTGTAATAAAGTAGGTGAGGAGGGTATCTAAGTCTAAGTAGACACTATTTCATTAGGAACTTTATACTGACTCATTGCAGAGTATTGTGTACTTTTGCTTTCAGGTATATATTTTGCCCTAATTTATGGATACATGTGAACCTATGCTCTATCTCATGGGACCTGATCTATATCTAGGTTTTGGGACTTTGTTAGGAAGTGAACCACTTGAAATGGAACTAGAGAATACTATGAAAGGAAAGGTCTCACCCAAGTAATGAAGCTGAAGAGCTGACATTACACGCCTGACGTCTCTGGACACAGTCTGAAGTGAAGCATGCTGATTGATTAGGTTGGGATCAGCAGATGCAATATCATTTGGTATGGACTGAGAGAAGCATGCAGGAAAGTGAGCCCTATACTAGAGGTTCCAGGACTGGGGGAAATACAGGCTGTATAGAGGAAGCGGGAGGTTCCTGCTGTCTTAGGGTTTAAGAAGGCAATATACAGTTATTGCTATAATCACATTATTTGGCAATAGGGTTAACATTGAAAAATCCCTCTGTTAGGATTTGCTGTATCATACACAACATCACCATAATTTATGTCCTTTGACATCATTTGTATATAGCTGTGCTACCGGTTGTTTCTGTTCTCCCTGGTCTAGGCTTTTAAGAGTCAACATATCAAACACTCAGCCTATGGTCTGTGCATTAAAAAGTTTGAGATTGGGAGTCGGGCAGTAGCACAGTGGGTTAAGCGCAGGTGGCGCAAAGCACAAGAACCAGCATAAGGATCCTGGTTTGAGCCCCCGGCTCCCCACCTGCAGGGGAGTTGCTTCACAAGTGGTGAAGCAGGTCAGCAGGTGTCTATCTTTCTCTCCCTCTCTGTCTTCCCCTCCTCTCTCCATTTCTCTCTGTCCCATCCAACAACAACAACATCATAACTACAACAATAAAACAACAAGAGCAACAAAAGGGAATAAATAATAAATTAAAAATATTTTTTAAAAAAGTTTGAGACATTCAATTTTCCCTCTCATATTAATTAAATAGTAATTTATATCACTATAAATTAACTGGAGTGCACATAAATACCATTCCCACCACCAAAAGACTTTGTCCTATCCCATCCTCCCCCTCCCCCCCCGACCTCACACTCCCGTGAAGCAGAACATCCACCCTCACCCTCAATCCAGGGTTTTTACTTTGGTGCCCTACAGACCATTTCTTAATACTAAATTTTTGATATAATTAGCAGTAGTGCAATGCACAAAGAACATTCTGAGGTGTTCCTTTAAGTACAGCTCATGAGTTCTTTTTTATTATTTTTCTTTTTTGTATTTGATTATTATTGGATAGAGACAGAGACGATTGAGAAGGGAGAGAGAGAGAGAGAGGCAGAGAGACAGAGAGGCACCTGGAGCTCTACTTCATTACTCATAAATATTTCCCCTACAGGTGAGGGCCAGGGGCTTGAACCAGGTTCTTGAATTTTAACCAAGTGCACCACCACCTCATCCTTCAACTCATAAATTTCTTTTAAAAACTAATTTTCCAAATAATTAATGGTATATAGTTCCTTAAAACTAAGAGACAGAGCAATCTGGGAGGTGGCACAGTGGCTAGAACATTCAACTTGAAAGCATAACATCTTGAGCTCAATCCCCAACATTCATCTTCCAGAATGTTGTTCTGAATCTCTCTCTCTGTCTCTCTCTCACTCTTCCAAGTATAATAAATAAAATAAATCTTTCAAAGATACCCTAAGTGAGGGCCAGGTGGTAGCACACCTGATTAAGCTCACATGCTACCATGCATAAAGACCCAGGTTCAAGCCCCTTCTCTCCACCTACAGGGGGTAAGTTGAAGATCCCTAAATCCCTCCAGGTATTTGTCTCTCTGCTTTTCAAAGACTGAAGATATTTTAACGTCATTCTTGTAGATTTTTAGAGTGTTCATATATGGTATATTTATGATGGTCTGACTGTTTATAGGAGACCTTTCAGAAATTCTTTCAGGGCAGGCTTGGTGATAGTTGATTCTTTCTACTGTTGCTTGTCTGAGAAGGTTTTTATGCTTCCATATAGTCTGAATGACAGTCTAGCAGAATACAGTAGTCTTGGTTGAAAGCCTTTCTCATTGAGCCTTCGATATATGTCTTGCCATATAAAGCCTTTCTCATTGAGCATTCGATATATTCTCTTCTGGCCTGTAGTGTTTGTGTGGAGAAGTCTGCTGCTAATCTTATGGGTTTTCCTCTGTAGGTGACTCTTTGTTTTTCTCTTGCAGCCTTCAGGATCCTTGCTTTATCCTTATTCCTTTCCATTCTAAATATGATGTGTCTTGGTGTCTTTAAGTCTGGGTTAATTCTGTTTGGGACCCTCTGGGCTTCTTGAACCTTTATGTCTTTGATGTTATCTAGACTAGAGAAGTTCTCAGCAATTATGTCCTAAAGAATGCTTTCTTCCCCTCACTCTCTTTCTTCCTCTGGTAAGCCAATAATGTGTATATTATTTTTTTAAGTCATCCCATAGGCCTCTGTTGTTGTTTTCAGCATCTCTTAATCTCTTTTTGAGATCTCTTACTTTTTTTTTAGTTGTCTCTACTTTGTCCTCAATCTTGCTAATTCTGTCTTCAGCCTCATGTATTCTATTCTCTCTGCCCTCTACTGTTTTCAGGAGTTCATCTATTTTGTTACCCTGTTCTAATACTGTTTTAGCTTGTTCAGCTAGTTGTGTTCTTAGCTCAGCTATTTCAGCTTTCAGCTCTCTAATAACCTTGAGATAATTAGTGTTTTCTTCCAGAGTTGTATTTGTTATTTCCGCATTTCTGATGACATTATATATATATATATATATATATATATATATATATATATATATATATATATATATATATATATATATATATATGGGACCAGGTGGTAGCGCAGTGGGTTAAACACACATGGCGCAAATTGCAGGGACCAGCTTAAGGATCCCGGTTGGAGCCCCCAGCTCCCCACCTGCATGGGAGTCAATTCACAAGCAGTGAAGCAGGTCTGCAAGTGTCTATCTTTATCTCCCCTCTCTGTCTTCCCCTACTCTCTCCATTTCTCTCTGTCCTATCCAACAACAAGAACAGCAATAACAACAACAACAACAACAACAAACAACAAGGGCAACAAAAGAGGGGAAAATAGCCTCCAGGAGCAGGGGATTCATAGTGTAGCAATAACCCATCAATAACCCCAAAATAAATAAATAAGTAAATATAGCAAATTTTAAAGAACATATGGGTAGAAGACAAAATTCACAGGTATGAAACCCTACCTTTGATTGATGGCACACAAAAACAAGGACAGAAGAAATCTGCAAACATAGCATGTTACATTAAGTTACCATCACATAGCAAATAAGCAGTAAACCCTGAACTTCTGTATCTTAGAGCTGAGTGTTTTCCATGATTTGTCATGCTATCTTTCTGCATGGTGAAAATTCAACCAACTATAACCCTAATTGGCTGAGGTTTGGAACCTGGAGTCTAACTGTACTTGATACTAAAAATGTCTAAGTGAAATCTTAGCATTAATAAACAAGCATGTGAATGTTGAACTTGGAATATATTTGTGATAAGGAAGCCATTAAATCTGGACTTCATTACTTTGATGGATCACTAATGGATTTTTCTAATTGACTCTGTAAATGTAATTTCATTTTCTGCTTTTTTCAATTGTTTTACATTTAAGTTCCTTCACAATCTTTTCAAGTAATTCTATAGTCATAGAAACAAGCCCTTTGTTCATTCAAGTGTATAGAGAGAATAAAGTTGTTGGATGCACATACTACATTAATAAGATTTCTTTCTTTCTTTCTTTCTTTTTGTTTTGAAGAGGAAATTAGGAGGCATCTTTTAAAAATCTGCATTGTAACATACACACGAGAAATTGAAATGGAGTGCTTCTCTTTTTTGTAGCAGAGTTTTCTAAGTTTTATAGTGGCCCAACCTTTGACCCTTCATTTGAGGTCAATTCAAAGTATTGTTGCCATGCTAGTGACAGCGGAATGAGCATGTAGTGTGAGCTTGGTCACTTTTCCTTGGTTTTGTGACCTCCCAATAAAATAATAATAATAATAATAATAATAAATGTCTCTCACTATTTTCCTACCTCATCACAACGATATAATAATTCCAAGTATGGAAAAGTCAAAAAGATGGGTATATCACAAAATAATAATTCATGCCAGATTTTTTTCCATGTAGCATATATATCATTTGATTTACTCCTTAATGCCTTCACATAAAAAGTTGTATTATTTTCATGCTAAAGACACAGAACTAGGGGTTCAGAGAAAATAGATAGAGCTGTGTAAAGTTGCATGGTCAGTAAAAGGCAGGGTTAGATTAAGAATCGGGACAGTGGGGGTCAGGCAGTGGCACCTGTGAAAAGGTGCGCACATTAGCACGTGCTGGACTGGGTCCTTTCCCTAAGGGGAGGGGCTTGCCAGAGGTAAGGAGAGGCGACTTCAGAGTGGTGAAGCAGTGCTACCGCCAACTGGCGATTCTCTCCTTCTGTCCTTCCTTTCCCTTTGTATTTTTCTTTTTTTTTAAATAATTTTTATTTATTTATTTATTCCCTTTTGTTGTCCTTGTTTTTTTAATTGTTGTCGTTATTGTTATTGATTTCGTTGTTGTTGGATAGGACAGAGAGAAATAGAGAGAGGAAGGGAAGACAGGGGGAGAGAAAGACAGACACCTGCAGACCTGCTTCACCGCTTATAAAGTGACTCCCCGGCAGGTGGGGAGCTGGGGGCTCCAACCAGGATCCTTACACCAGTCCTTGTGCTTTATGCCACCTGCGCTTAACCCTTCCTCTGCAATTTTCTTTGTCTCTACAAAAAAGAAAAGGGAGGGAAGAAGGGAGGAAAAGAAGAAGAGAAAGAGAAAGGAACAGAAAGTGAGAGAGAGAGTGGAAGGAAGGAAGACGGAAGGAGGTAGACCTCCAGGAACAGTAGAGCCATTTCAGAGAATAACCCTGGTAGCAAACAAGCAAACAAACAAAAAGGTATTTCTGCTCTGCTGCTGGTTGGCCAGATCAAACAGGTGTAAACGAGTCTGAAATTCAGAAACACAGAATTCTTGTCTTCATCCCAACTAGCTTGATGTAGTAGCCCTAGGCAACAGGACATCATACACAAAGGCTTTAAAGGCATCCAAACCCAGCATCACAACTTCATTCTTTCAAGTACAAACTCAGTGAGCTTCAACACATCTTTAAGCCAGAGTTTCCTGATTTGTAAAATTAAAAACTGTTGTAAAGGTTAAATAAGATAACATATATAGTTTCTTGGCCATAGGAGGTATTTAGTAAACCATCACTACTAGTGTCTTATTTTCTGCTGATTTTTCTTCCCCCAACAGTGCTCAGCATTGATGGTGTGCATACAAAAGCTTTAGGAGCAAAGTGAAAATGCATAAGCATTTAACTCCACGGACATTTCAGAGTTATTGCAAAATTTATTGAATCTGGGTATATAGTAAATGTTCTTCTGAACTGAATAAATAATACGTTTTGCACGGTCATATGATTTCATGCTTTAGTCTCTAGGCTTTTTACCTTGTAATCAGCAAATGGAACATATACCAATAAGCTTTAATGATTCTGTTACGGATTTTCTTAATAAACTTTAAAATTTCATGGTAAATATAGCTGCTATAGGAAGGCATTGTTTTGCAAAAGTTTATCTGACATTACTTAAAAGGGATGGGTATCAATGGTAACTTTCAACCTTTAAACAATGTGAATTTATAAGGATTTTTTAATTCAAATGCTCTGTTTTGATATTGACTCATACAGGATAAAGACTTGCTTTTCGTTTATGCGTTGTAGCTGTTTGTTCAAATATTTTCTACCAACTAGATCAAGATTGTGTTTGATAAAATAATCACAGTAAATAATGAAGATATCTTTTTTGTTTCCTTATCACTTTGCTATTATCTCCCAAATAGAGGATTAATTATATTTACTTATTTATTTATTTATTATTGGATAGAGACAGAAACTGAGACAAGACCACTTAAGAAGCTTTCCCCCTGCAGGTGGGGACCAGGGGTTTGAACCTGTGTCCTTGTGCTCTGTAATGTGTGCACTTAAACAGGTGCACTACTGCCTCACCTGCATTAGAGCCCTAAAGACACTGCCCTCACAGAGTCCAGAGTTTAGTCAGGTCAAAGCAAAAGACTAAACACGTCCAGTAGTGTTGAAGTGAAATATAGACATTGACATGTTTCATAAAATAATTTCTCTATTTTTTTCTTTCTTTTCCCTTTTGTTGCCCTTGTTGTTGTAGTTATTATTGTTGTTGATGTCGTCGTTGATGGATAGGACAGAGAGAAGTGGAGAGAGGAGGAAAAGACAGAGAAGAGGAGAGAAAGACACCTGCAGACCTGCTTCACCACCTGTGAAGTGACTCCCCTGCAGGTGGGGAGCCAGGGCTTGAACCTGGATCCTTAAGCTGGTCCTTGCGCTTCATGCCACACGCGCTTAAACCGCTGTGCTACCGCCCGACCCCCTTCCCTCTTTTTTACCTCCAGGGTTATTGCTGGGATTTGGTGCCGGCACAATGAATGAATCCACTGCTCCTGGCGGACAGTTTTTTTCCATTTTATTGAATAGGACAGAGAGAAATTGAGAGGGGAAGAGGACATAGAGAGGGAGAGAGACAGACAGACACCTGCAGGCCTGCTTCACAACTCTTGAAGTGTCTCTCCTGCAAGTGGAGAGCTGGAGGCTCGAACTCAGATCCTTGTTCAGGTCCTTGCGCTTAGTAATATGTGTACTTAACCGGGTTTGCCACCGCCCAGCCCCCAATAATTTCTCTCTATAAAAGAAGTGTAGGGAGTCAGGCCGTAGCACAGCGGGTTAAGCGCACGTGGCACAAAGTCAAGGACCGGCGTTAGGACCTGGGTTCAAGTCCCCGGCTCCCCACCTGCAGGGGAGTTGCTTCACAGGCGGTGAAGCAGGTGTCTGTCTTTCTCTCCCCCTCTCTGTCTTCCCCTCCTCTCTCCATTTCTCTCTGTCCTATCCAACGACGACATCAACAACAATAATAACTACTACAGTAATAAAAACAAGAACAACAAAAAGGAAATAAATAAATATTTGTTTAAATAAAAGAATTATTAGCACTCCCATCTTTCTCACCTTTAACTGCATCTTCAAACTACAAAAGACTTGAATTACAAGACTACCCAACATCTTTCAGACGCTTAGACTGAATTCAAAAGCATAGAAATGCTCTTAATAGCTAAAGGTTAATATACACACACACACACACACACACACACACACACACACACACACACACCGCCCCCGCCCCCATGACCTCCTAGACTTCCTCCTCTTCATTGCACTCATTTTGCCCGCAGTCTTGATCTGCCATGTCGGTTTGAAACAAAACCCAGGCGAAAGCCAGCCAGAGCTGAAGTTCTCTTCCTCTACTGCAATGGCAGTTGTTCCAAAGGGGAAACAGCTGACGCATTTCTAAGTATGTGGTTAACACCTGGTGCCTGTCCCTCTTCGAGTAGGAAAACTTTGGGCAGGAGTTAAACTCCATTATTACAGTCAAGCAAACGTGACAATACAAATATAGTCTACATACCGAAAAAAAAAGTTTTTTATTTTTTAATTATATTAGCGAATTATTGATTCATAATTAATTTAGAAAATTATAAGGTAGCAGGAAAATTATAAGTCTGCACCAATGCCACCACCAGAGTTCTGTGAACCCAATCCCTCCTTTGGAAACTGCAGTAGTTCTCCCAAAGTTGCAGATATGGGTTGACTATTATTTCTATAACTGTTTATATTTACATATATTTGCCCACTTGAAAAAAAAAAAACACACATGAAGATGTTGTCAGTAAAGCTGCCTTCTGCCGTCTGACAGGTAGAAAAAATACGAGGAAGACTTCAGGATTTTATAGCTAGGAAAAACCTAAAGGACAACCTGCTACATTAATTATTTCTGTGACTATCCTATAAACTTGATTTCTAAAATCTCTAGGTCTTCAAAGAGGGTAACACCCATTTCACTTTTCACGGTTAGAAGCTGTAGAAACAATCTTTCCTTTTATTTCTCTTTCTCACTTTTTTTTTCATAAAGAGAAGATGACTTACTGTAATTTCCTCCCACTAACTCTCAAGTTCCCTCTTGAGTAACAATATTCACACATGGCAGTCTTTTTAATATTGAAAGGCTCTCATCTTGCTACCTTGAAGTCTTTCATTCTTCAAATGAAATATCTACAGTTTCTGGTTAGCAGTAAGTCTTTTTCTCCTTCCATCGCTAAGTCTGTTCTGATTTGTTACATTCCACTGAAATTTTTGGTAGCCCAGACTGGACAACAGCAATTATTCTCTGGTCCAAGTGAATATAACAGAAGTACACTGAGTCACTGATTTCTGTAACCTCAAAATAGAATTAGTCATGTTGGCAGCTACAAATCTGTTGAGTCACATTGTGATTGTCATCAGTTAGACGCCCCCAAGTTCTGCTCCAAGCTCATCACCTCCACGTGCCTCTGCGACTGGATTTTTGGACTTCACACTTATCAATACAAAAATCTCATCATATTTGATCCAGTACTTGAGCTGTTGAGGTATCCTATTGGATTCTAAAACTCTCCCATCTTGATTTACACCTCTGAAAATTTGGTGAGTGTAACATTCTTTCTTTCCTGCAGCCCACTAGAAAATAAGCATATCTGGAAAGACAATGGTGTATACTGCTCCTTCCTGACTTCCAGATTAAAACGGGTTCCTCCGTATTCTACTCCATATATATTCCCTTTTATTGCCCTTGTTTTTTTGTCATCGTTGTGTTGTTGATGATGTCATTACTGTTAGATAGGACAGAGAGAAATGGAGAGAGGAGGGGAAGACAGAGATGTGAAGAGAAAGAAAGACACCTGCATACCTGCTTCACTGCCTGTGAAGCGGCTCCACTACAGGGGGGGAGCCGGGGCTGGAACCAGGATCCTTGCACCAGTCCTTGCGCATTGTGCCATGTGCCATTAACCCGCTGTGCTATTACTGGACTCCCCAGTTCCTCCATATTCTATCTGACTATATTGTTGGTTTTACAGCCCTGTCTTGAACAATACCAATTTGTACGTCTGGATTCCACACGTACAAATAAAAGCATAAACACAAAAGACACAATTTCCTTGGACATATATCTAGATGTTTTTCGTTTTTCCCTTCAGGGTTATGGCTGGAGTTCAGTGCCTGCACTACAAATCCATGGCTCCTGGTGGCCATTTTCTTTTTTTTTTTTTTTTCCATTTTATTCAATAGGACAAAGAGAAGTTGAGAGGAGAGAGATAGAGAGAGAAAGATAGACACCCACAGACCTGCTTCACTACTTGGCAAGCATCTCCAGGAATGTTCTAGTTAGTAGGAGTACAGGACAAAAAGGAAAAAAAAAAAAAAAAGCAAGAAAGAAAGAACAAGCCTCTGTCCTCATAGAGTTTATATTCAAGTGAGGAAAAATATTGGGCCACATCCTTTGGAATATAACTAAAATATGCCTACAAGCTATCTTCAAAAAAACAGAGGGCTCTCCAACTCTTCATCTGCACTATTCCAGCCTTTAAGTCCATGATTGGTCAGCAATTTGTTTGGCTTTGTATGTTAACTCTCTTTTCAGTCACCAGGTTCCAGATGCTAGCAGGATGCCGACCAGACTTCCCTGGACAGACAACCCCACCAATGTGTCCTGGAGCTCTGCTTCCCCATAGCCCTGCCCCACTAGGGAAAGAGAGGCTGGGAGTATGTATTGACCTGTCAATCAGCAGGGAAGCAATTACAGAAGCCAGACCTTCCACCTTCTGCATCCCACAATGACTTTGGGTCCATACTTCCAAAGGAAGAAAGAATAGGAAAGCTATCAGGGGAGGGGATGGGATACAGAGTTCTGATGATGGGAATTGTATGGAGTTGTACCCCTCTTTTCCTATCATTTAGTCAATGTTTCCTTTTTATAAATAAGAAATTTTTTAAAAATTGGGCCACAATGACCAAAATTAATATTGAAATGCTACATTTTGTAGTGATAAATAAAAACAGAAATAAGGCAGAATGAGGGTATATGAGGCACTGAATGACAAAGCCGCTTACTGAGAGAAAATATAACACTTGTGTCAAAGTTTGTAGGAAGGAAAATGACTTGTAGGGAGCTATTTTGCTAGAGGTGGCGGCAAGTTATTCTGGTAGCAAAAGTTTTAGTCTGTATAGTGAGCAGCAAAACTGTGACAGAGTAAGCCAAAGGGAACTGGCTGGAGATGAGTTGAAGAAGTGTAGGTAAGGGTCGGGTAGATACCATAATGCTCATGCAAATGGACTCTCATGCCTGAAACTCCAAAATCCCAGGTTCAATCCCCTGCACCACCATAAACCAAAGCTGAGCAGTGCTCTGGTAGGTTAAAAAACAACAAGAGTAGGTAATAAAGTCAATGGTTCTTCAATGGTGGGCTTATTTGCTCCTTACTTTGCAATGGAAATGAAGAGGGAATTGTTTCTGGGTGGTCAGAATGACTTTGGGACCTTTTTGGAGCTTAGGGGAGCAGTGAGATGAAAAATCATATAATCTGCAATCTTTTTTTTTTCTCCAGGGAAAGACTTCATCTAGAGGCACAGAGGAAACAAACACATAAGCCAACATTAAGAAAGAAGAGATTTATTTCACTTACTCTGACACCACACATGTTCCCTCCCTCCCTGAAGGTCTATTAAAGGTGGAGGTGCCCTTATGGGTGAGGATGGATTGGGTAGAAAACAAGAAGGTCAATGCAACCACTAGACCCTGGAGAAACCCAGCAGGGCCACAGCAAGCCTCAGAGCAAAATGGACATGTGTCCACCTCTAAGCCATTGGAGGCCTGTGACAGACGCAGCACTAAGCAGTTTGTGTTAGAGCCATCTTCCTTCTGTTTACTGTTTACTACAGGCCTGAGTGTGAAACAGGCTCCCGGGGCTCCAGGGTTATAGATAGGGCTCGGTTCCTGCACTATGAATCCACTGCTACTCAAGGCTACGTTTTTTCCATTGCTGTTGCTGTTGTTATTATTGTTGTTGATGATGCTATTGTTGGATAGGACAGAGAGAAATAGAGAGAGGAGGTGAAGACAGAGAGGGGGAGAGAAAGATAGATACCTGCAGACCTGCTTCACCGCCTGTGAAGCAACACCCCTCCCCCCAGCCCCCATAGGTGGGGAGTCGCTGGCTGGAACTCGGATCTGTGCAGGAGTCCTTGCCTTTCACACTATGTGCACTTAACCCCGTGAGCTACCTCCTGGCCCCCTGAAACAGACTTTTCTTCCCATATATTTCCTCACTGTGAGCTTTGTACCAAGTGCTGACTGACTGCTTTGTTTACAAAATAGGAAATTATTTGTATGCATTTTGTTACAGTAATTGGTTAGTTTTCAAATTTGTAGAAGATTGACTTAACATAAAGGGAGCTTCCAGCACTCATTGGAAGATTGTATTGATATCTACTTATGCAGTTCAGTTTTTGTTTTGTTTTTATTAGCATATAGTGGATAGAATTACAGAAGGATAAAGATATGGATGTGTGCATTAACGTAGAAAAATATAGTTAACACAGCAATATACAAGATACTAGGTACTATACAACAAACCCTAACAAAAGGACTTTTCAAAGTTAACCCAATTACCAAATAATGTGATGATAACATTAACTATCCGTTGTCTTTGTGAACCCTAAGACAGCAGAAACCTCACATCTCCACTATAGAGCCTATATTTCCCCCAGTCCTGGAACCCTTGGATAGGGCCCACTTTCCCACATGCCTCTCCCAATCCATATCAAATAATACTGCATCTGCCGATCGCAACCTGCTCAACACAACGATTGCCACCTCAAGATGCTTCAGCTCAGACTGAGTCCAGAGACTTCAGGTGTGGAATGACTACCCTTCAGATTCATTACTCGGGTGAGACCTTTCCTTTCATAGTATTCTCTAATTCCATCCCAGGGGGTTCACTTTCTAACAAAGTCCCAAAACCTAGATATAGACCAGGTTCTGTGAGAGAGAGCTTATGTTCACATGTATCCATAAACTAGTGCAAAATATATACCTGAAAGCAGAAGTACACTAGAGTTTGCAGTGAGTATCCCCCTAACACTTCCTCTCCACTATTCCAACCTTTGGGTCCATGATTTTTCAACAATTTGTTTGGCTTTGTATGTTAACTCTCTTTTCAGCCACCAGGTTCCAGATGCCATCAGGATGTCGGCCAGGCTTCCCTGGACTGAAGACCCCACCAATGTGTCCTGGAGCTCAGCTTCCCCAGAGACCCACCCTACTAGGGAAAGAGAGAGGCAGACTAGGAGTATGGACTGACCAGTCAACGATCATGTTCAGCGGGGAAGCAATTACAGAAGCCAGACCTTCCACCTTCTGCAACCCACAATGACCCTGGGTCCATGCTCCCAGAGGGATAGAGAATGGGAAAGCTATCAGGGGAGGGGATGGGATATGGAGATTGGGTGGTGTGAATTGTGTGGAGTTGTACCCCTCCTACTCTATGGTTTTGTTAATTTATCCTTTCTTAAATAAAAAAAAATTAAAAAAAAAGAAAAATATAGTTAAAATACAAGAACATCAAAGAAATTTAAAGGAGATCAAAAATATTAATATCAACTATTTCTATATTTTTAGTTCACTGTTGACTAATAACCTATCTATTTTTAACATATAGTACTTTTTAATTTTTCTTTTTTTTAAATTTTTTAAAATATTTTATTTCTTATTTATTCCCTTTTGTTGCCCTTGTTGTTTTATTGTTGTAGTTATTGATCTCGTTGTTGTTAGATAGGACAGAGAGAACTGGAGAGAGGAGGGGAAGACAGAGAGGGGAGAGAAAGACAGACACCTGCAGACCTGCTTCACCGCCTGTGAAGCGACTCCCTTGCAGGTGGACTTGAACCTGGATCCTTATAATGGTCCTTGCGCTTTGCGCCATGTGCACTTAACCTGCTGCTCTACCGCCCTACTCCCTTAATTTTTCAATGCATATAAAATATACCTTAATCTTACAAAGATTACTAAATTTGAGTATATGCCATACTACTGATCATGTTCACTTGAGATAAAGCTCTGGTTTGACTTTTCTTTCTTTTTTTTTTTTTTTCTTTCTTTCTTTCTTCCTTTCTCTCTTTCTTCTTTTTCCTCTTCTTCTTTTCCTTCTTCTCCTCTTTTTTTTATTTCTTTATTGGGGGATTAATGGTTTACAGTTGACAGTAAATACAATAATTTGTACTTGCATAACATTTCCCAGTTTTCCACATAACAATTCAACTCCCTCTAGGTCCTCCTCTGCCATCATGTTCCAGGACCTGAGCCCTTCACCCAACCCCAGACCCTTTTTACTTTGGTAACTTTTCTTCTTCCTGCTCCTTCTTTCTACATCTTTCTCTCCAACAGCTTTTTGCCAGTTAACATTGAGCTTCCCATTTTTAAATGCGGTTTTAGGGAGCTCTTCATCTTAGTCTTGTTCTACGATGGTCATTATAGCCACATATGGCATTTCCAGACCCCTAGAACTTTTATTCCAGGGAGAAATGGTGAAATTGTTAGCAGCTGGAGTCTTTTTGGAAAGAAACTGCACGTTTTGTTGAATTTTTAGGGTATTGGAAGAGGAGAGAAACGATTGTCACTGAGGTCCTGCTTCCTTGTCAGTTCCTCAAAGGTTACCAAGTTGGAACAGCAGTGCCCAGCTGCCCTGAAAGTCAAAGGAAAAGCAAAATATTGAATTGCCTTTCTCCTCTCCTCTCATTATGTATTATTTGTCAATCATGGATAAAAAGTAGGTTTTGCCCTCCAGCTGCTAGTCCTGGGGCACATGTATCACTCAGCAAGGTCACTTCCTTGTAGCATATTGCAGGCCAAAAAAGAAAAAATCAATGATTGCATCTGGAAGGTGAGATTTTATTTTCTGTCTTTTTATATTTCTTCTCATTTTTTGGACTGACAAATGAAGCTAAGAAAACAAGTTGTTTAGAAAAAAATAAACATATACACCTTGTTCTTATAGTGCAAGGCAATTTAGATATTGAAATTATGCATAGAAGATGAATGAAGAAACTTTTTATTTCTTCTCATTAGAGTCAAAGTGTCTGAAATTTATCAGGCTATTGTAGCTTTGATGAGAGGGAGACGTTGGACTACTTATGTTGGGCCTTGAAGGTGAACAGTAACATGCACATTATCACTCGGTCTGAAATGCTGAGATTTCAAATACATTCCTTTTGATGCCTACCTTTCAAATTTACGTTACTCTGTTTTACAAAACATATTGCTCTTATCTGTACATTTTATTCCTGTGGTGCAGAAGTGCTTCTTAAATTATTTTAGTGCCATTTTTTAATTTAAGTCATGTTTTAAGGTACTATGAAGGGATGTGAAAACAGAAACCTCAGATATAGTTGAAGATGATACCAAAAAAAAAATAACCAAATAACTCAAAGTCGTGACTTTCTGCCTGATTTTCCCAAGCAAAGCATCAGTTCATCACCTCAATTGTTTGACCACATGTATATTTGATTGGAGAACTCTTTAACAAGATTTACTTCTAAAATTTGCATCTTTGGCTTTTATGAAGAAGAAAATTCAACAAGAGTGTACTAAAATGAATAGTAGGTTGGGAGATGTTATAGTCGGTAGGGTACATGCCTCCCCATGTGTGAGGTCCTGGGTTCAATCCCTGGTTCAACCTGCAGGCATCACTCACAGACACCAATGGGAATGCTACAAATGGTGGAATGATGCTGAGTTACCTGTCCTCTCTCTCCTCCCTCTCACTTTCTCTGGACATACAGGTCAACAATATTAGATATTGAGCTAGGGAGTCCACAGCAGTATGGAGATCTCTGGTTTATTTTATATAGAGAGTTGCATTTAAAAATATATTAAAATGGGCCTTAAATATAGCACACCTGTGGAAACACCTACTTTGCTGTGAATGTGAGCAATAATCAAGCCCTCAGCACTCACAGTACTGGGGAAAGCTTTGGTGCTATGACCACCTCTCTCTCTGTGTGTGTGTGTGTGTGTGTGTGTGTGTGTGTGTGTGTGTGTGTGTCTACATTTCCCTTTCTATTTGAAAAAAAATCAACCCAAAGCAGTGAAACCCATCTGATAATGAAAATAAAAAGAAAGGAAGAGAGAAAGAAAGAAATGAAATAGCCATCACAGCTTCTTTCTTTAGTAAGTTAAATACTGCTCATAAAACAGTCCAACATTATGACAAAAATTTTTACAGGAAAATCAAACTGTAGACATGATTAACAATTTGCAACAGGTCCTGTTGCAATAAGATAATTTTTCTTTCTCAATCTTCTTCTCCTCCTCCTCCTCCTCCTCCTCCTCCTCCTTCTTCTTCTTCTTTCTTTGTCATGAGTCTATCTAGGTACAGAAGTCTATGTCGGCTCTCTGCCAAGCTTACTTCCTCATGCTTTAACTTACACGAAAATGTGAGGTGAGATCACATCTTACAGGACATGGATTTAGGCACTGGGCAAGATAGGCACCCTGCAGTAAGTTCAGGATTAAGTGGAAATAAAACCACTGAGTGAGACCCAGTGGAAGATAATGAATGGACCAGACTTCCAGATAAATCTGTGCAACGTCATGGCATTTCATATGGTTTCCATCTAAAGCTACAAAGGACAAGGGCATGTCTATCTGAACGCATGAATGTACGTAGCCAGGCTGCCACCTCAGCTGTTTCTGATTTATTCCTAACTCTCCCCAGGCTTCCTAGATGTGGATTTTGGTGTACTTCATACAAGTTCAATGTTTATGACAAAACCAAAATTCCACATGTTTTGTCTGGGAATCAACTACAAAATGAAGATATGTCTTCCCAACCATTGCATGTTTCCAACTACTGTTGATTATTTGGCCCTAGAATCTAATATGTTGAATGTTGTACATTCCTGAACTACTACATAATGTAAGAAGATCAAACTTAGAGGACTGGCACTATGGAGTGAGTTGGTTGTAGAGCTTTAGACATTTAAAAGTATATCCCATACAGGACCTTTCAAACATGAGAATCCGTGGTAGTTCTTGGCAACAAGAACACGTTAGTTGCTGTTAAGATTTCTTTTCTCTGTATATCTTTTCATCCGTCCAACCAATAGATCAACACCAACATGAGAGGTCAGTTACGATGAATTCTTGCTCGTACTCTGCTGGTTTCTCTAAGTTCCCAGCTCTATGCCTATGCTTTTTTGCCTTTACCTGTCTGTACTATGTTTTCCCTTTTGTCTTATGTTCATAACTGCTCTAATCATAAACTCCAGTGTAAGATCTTTTTTCACTCACACAGCTTTTCCTGACCCCGTCAACTGGAAATAATCCCTTCTTTATCTGAACTTCTCCTATACTTATAGAATGCCAGCGTTATCATGATATATTATTTCCCCTACTAAATCATAAGGCCCTTGGGGATGGGACTAATTCATCTTTCTATCATTCAATTATTAAGAAAGAGATAGTTACTAAGTATATTTGCTGAAAGAATAATGAAAAAATAAACAAATGAACAGCCAGCATCTTCAAATGTAAAGTGACAGAAGAAATTGAGATCAGCCTCCTCTGTAAGAGCTTTAACAGAAGGTTGTAGGGAGAGAAATCACGTGAAGAAGAAAGACGTCGCCTTTATTACTCTTGTGGATTAGCTGTCAGTGCCAACCTCACCACCACTCTGAATCCCAGGAGTAGAAGAACCTCATTTTCTTTATTTTTTAAATATATATATATATTTTTATTTATTATGGGATAGAGACAGAGAGAAATAGAGATGTGAGGGAGAGACAGAGAGACACCTGCAGACCTTCTCACCACTTGTGAAGCTTTCCCCTGCTTGTGGGGGTTAGGGATTTGAACTCTGATCCTTGTGCATTGTAACATGTGCGTTTAACCAGGTGTGCCACCAACTGGCCCCCCTCATTTTCCTTATTCACTGTGACATCCTCAGTCTCAAAACACAGTAACTAGTATATATAGAAGCTCAATAAAATTTCACATAAAAATAATATAAAATGGTTAAAATCAAGGTGTTTTATTTTATTTTTTACAATGTAAGACTTTATGCTAAAGGGGAGAGTTTTATAAAATGTAAAAATAAGGAGATAAAATAAAGAAATGAAACAAAACCTAAAGTATTTTAAGGCAAACCACCAAAAATGGTCTTCAGTTTCTACCTGTCTAATATGATGTGAACCTGCTAGAGCTTCAAGTTCTCCTGGACAATATCAAGTCAGTGAGACAGCTACAAGTGATAATAAGTGCAAACTCAATCACTCTCTCATTTACCCAGAACAGATTAGAAAAACTGATTCTGGCTCTTGAGGGCTTTTCCACACAACACTCTCTCATTTCCAAAGTAGCTCTCATGCTTGATAAGATCCAAACATTTGGAGGAGAGATTAGCATCAGCCTTGTTTTTAATCACATTGGAACAAGATAACATGTTATCTGAGTGAAAATGAATCCTCACTTCAAAGGCTGTTATTTATGCAAATTGACATAGGGGAATTCTTCTAACTAGTTATGTGGCCCATTTCATTTCATTGGGTTTTATTGCTAGGCATTTAAATGTGTTCGATTTGCAAATATTCAGTTGATTCTCCATTCACAGATCCAATGACATAATTATTACTATCTCTTACTTCATAAAATAAGCAATGCACTCAAACCCCTAAAGAAAACACATATGTCATTTATTTCCAAGTAGAACCACAGAGTTACCTAAAGCTGACCCCATAAAGTAATCTAGTTATGCTTAAAAATTCATTATTAGCTAGAAGAGATCTACAGAAAATTGTACTGTGACCTACACTTATTCATAAAGAAAAGGAGGGAAGGCAGGCTGTGGCACACCTGGTTAAGTGCCCACACCACAGTAGTGCTCAAGGACCTGAGTTCAAGCTCATGGTCCCCACCTGAGGGAGGAAAGCTTCATAAGTGGTGAAGTATAGCTGTACTGATTCTCTGTTTCTCACACTATCTCCCTTTCCCCTCTCAATTTCTCTCTATCTCTATCTAAAAATAGACAATAAAATACAGTGACTTGATTTAAAAAAATAAATAAATGAAGAAAGGTTGATCCACATTTTAATGAACTTTGTAAAACAAAGAATTGCTTCTTGAAAATTCTTCATGTTTCCAGTTATTGTGGTTTTGTATGGCATTATATTCTATTTTGAAATATACAAAACTTCATTGATTTAGAGATCTAGCTACTCACACCTCAATTTATAAATGATTTTAAATATAATCCTTACTAAGATGATTTCATTAGAAAGGGAAGGAAAGTTGACCTCTACTTAACAATGTTAGCTACCTATATAGTGTAACTGCAAGGTATAAGTAAGATTACAAGAAAAGACTTTTAGGCATTCCAATACTTCAAACACCTTCAGCACCTCAGTAAGCATAATTCACAAACTGACTCTTAAGCCAGGAAAGAGTTTTCAGCCATTAATATGAAATGAGATAAGCAAGCCAAATAACATTGCTAAAATTCAATTACATTCAAGTTACTGGAAACAAATTACTCATTTGTTCTTTTTGGAGTGTGTGTGTGTGTGTGTGTGTGTGTGTGTGTGTGTGTGTGTGTGTGTTTCAGATAAAGACAAAGAGTGCAGAGTATAAGAGAGCCCAGCCTCAAAGCTTTCTTCAATGCAGGGAGGCTGTGCGACTCAAACCTGCGTCGCACAGCCAAACAGCACATTGTCCAAATGAGCTACTTCATTGGCTCCCAATTAGTCTTATTTGTGTATCATAAATAAATTTTCAAAATATCTTTCTGTTTTGTGCAGTTGTAATAACAAGCAACTTTTCTATAAAAGTTACTTAACATCACACTCTCAACTAAGCTGCAGTTTCTAACTAAGCACCACAAGGTAAAAGTATAAACAATTCATTTAGTTCAATACACTTGTTTTACATTAAATCATTTTGTAGTTTGGTCATTTCATTTGTGGTATTCATTCTAACAAACTATTTGTAGAATAAATTCTAATCTCCAAGTGCAAACTGCAATGGCCTGTATAAATTCAGACAGAGAGGAGAGAGAAAGATAGATACCTGCAGACCTGCTTCACCGCTTGTGAAGCAACCCCCTGCAAGTGGGGAACCAGGGAGCTCAAACCAGGATCCTTATGCCAGTCCTTGCACTTTGTGCCAGGTACGCTTAACCCACTGCACTACCACCCAATCCCCACCATTAAAGTTTTTAAAACAGGGATGTTTGAATGACTCTCAAAGACAATTCTTGATTAAGAGAGGTAGCTTAGGGGCTGGGTGGTGGGGCTGGGTGGTGGTGCACCTGGTTTAGTTCACATTTTACAGTGCACAAGGACCCAGGTTCAAGCCCCCGGTCCCCACCTGCAGGGGGAAAGCTTCATGAGTGGTGAGGCAGGTCTGCAGGTGTCTCTCTGTCTCTTTTCTCTCTATCTCCCCATTCCCTCTCGATTTCTGGCTGTTTCTATCCAACAAATAAAGACAATAATAAAAAGAGAGAGAGAGAGAAAGAGAGAGAGGCAGCTCACCAGATAGAGCATGGGCCTTGATATGTGAGTAACTCAAGTTCTGATACCACACTCCACAACATCAATAGCAGCTTTAATCTCTCTCTCTCTCTCTCTCTCTCTCAATCTGAATGAGAAGACAGCCTTGGAGAAATGAAATCACACATGGGTAACGTCCCAATTCTGCAAAAAAGAAAAAAAGCGGGGGGGACTTTGGAAAGATGATTCTTTAATTTAGAAAAATCCTTCTCAGCTGTAGGATGGAAGATAAAGAAGGCAACGAGTTCAAAGGCTTGATGACATGACTCATGGCTGTGAGATGTGAACTTCAGCTTGGGTGGTGCCTATGAGCAATGGAGTAAGCAAGAAGTATTTGAAAGTAGATTTCCATGACTGTGATGAGACAGGTAAGTGTAAGATTCCAGAGTGTCTGGCCTGGCTGACTGTTTGTGGCTGCTAGCAGTATCAGCAGACAGAGAAAACACAGAAGGAGCTAATTAAAGAGACAAAATATTGACTCATATTATGGCTTACAACCAGATACAGTTCCCACTATGATCAAATTTGCTCAGTTCTGAATCATTCTTCGGAGCCAATTTTATCTATGTATACATATCAGCGATTTATAGTTCCTTGAAACAATAAATTATCAAATCTACCTCCTTAACTTCCTTTTGGACCGAACATGAAAAAAAACGTGTGTGTGTGTGTTTATTTAAACTAAAGCATGTATTCCTTAAGCAGAGACAAGTTTACTTTTTCCTTTCAGATTTGACTATGTTTTATTTATCTTTTATTTCCTGATTAGTTAAATAAAAATTATTGAGTAAGCATTCTTGTTTCTGATATCAGAAGAAAGGTTTTCTACCTTTCACTATTGAATATGTCCCTGACTTTGGGGGTTTTCTTGGGTGATCGTTACTATGTTGTTAGTTTTTTTTTTATTTATTTATTTTCCCTTTTGTTGCCCTTGTTTTTTTATTGTTGTTGTAGTTATTGTTATTGATGTCATCATTGTTAGATAGGACAGAGAGAAATGGAGAGAGGAAGGGAAGACAGAGAGAGGGAGAGAAAGATAGACACCTGCAGACCTGCTTCATTGCCTGTGAAGCGACCCCCCCTGTAGGTGGGGAGCCGGGGCTCGAACCGGGAGCCTTATGCTGGTCCTTGAGCTTCACGCCACATGCGTTTAACCCCCTGCACTACCACCCAACTCCCGTTAGTTTCTTTTTTCTTTCTTTTTTTTTTTTAAATTTCTTTATTGGGGAATTAATGTTTTACATTCGACAGTAAACCGTTAGTTTCTTTTTATACTTAGTTTTTTATAAAATGTTTTGAATCTTGGCATCTTATCAAATGTGTTTTTCTGCATCTATTGAACTAATGGCATCTTTTTTAAAATTAGGAATTATGGGATACTAACAGAACGATGTCATTTTAATACAGAAAAATCAGACTCAATGTATAATTTAAGAGTGAAATTTTATAATAAAAATTAAGGTTCAGGGACCGGGTTGTGGCATAGCTGGTTGAATGCATATTGCCATACACAAAGACCTGGGTTCAAGCCCCTAGTCCTCACCTGCAAGGGGGAAAGCTTCATAAACAGTAAAACAATACTGCAAGGTTACTCTTTCTCGACCTACCTCATCTTCTCCTCTCAATTTCTCACTGTCCTGTGAAACTACAAAATAAAAATTCATTAATTAATATTATAAAAAGAAACTTAAAAAAAAGTAAGATTCATCTTCATGAAAAGAAAATTTACCATAGTATTGAAGTGACCGTTTATATGTCAGGATCCAAGTTCTTTTCAATTGTTTCTGCTTTTTGTTGTAATTTTTCTTTTCCTGCCTTATTTTTTTAAGCTACATAGAGTGTGCTTAGTGATATTTGTTCTTAGCTGAAGAAAAGCGAATGGCTAGAATTAACTTGATCTCTGCCTGTTAGCTGCTGTCTGACCACCTTCCTTTGCAGCATGGATTTGATTCAAGATGATGACGAGTTTCCTCCTTTTTCTCACAACATAATGTAACAGACATTCATAGTTCAGCTAGTTATTTAAAAGTTCTTTGTGGAAAATGATATAGAGGAAAACCTTTCATCATAGCCATCCACTTGTAGTCTCACGTTCCCTTTTAAATATACCTCCCAAGAAGCTTATCTTCAGCACCTAACACTCCTGAAGTCTATTCATTGACTCCCAGAGACAGAACAGGAGGGCCCACCAGAGAAGGTCACATAGTTCAGCCATCCTCACAAACACTCTCACTTCTGAGCTCCTTCTGGGTTTTGTCACCTCCTTCTTCTCCCAATAGAATGAGACGTTTAAATTACAACAGCCCATTTAGCAAACAAGGCAGCTGCCGATTTGATTTGGTTTTAGTACTTGTGTTTGAGAACTGGTTCTGTTTTTCTGCTTCACACCAGGAAATTATTATAGAGGATTCAGCTGGGTCATGTGACACACAGCTTGAAAAATAAACAACCCTTTCATCAACACATGACCTCAACTAAGACAGAGGTTTGTATGATGAAATATTTGGCACTGAAGGAATGAATGTCACTAGTTTTGTTTCTCTTAGCATGTAAAACCAGTTCATATTTTATATTAGATTGAATCTCAACAATATCAGCATTGTGATAGCACAGTAACCAAATCACCCAATGGTTGCCTTTTTGCTCAAGAAGAAAAAACTACAAAAAAAAATTTTTTTTTAATATATTTTAGGATCTGTTCACTATCCTTTCTGAGCACCTCCTGACTTAGAGATTTCTGAGGCAGAACATTAAAACATAATAGAAGATTTTTTTTTTTAAAAAATGTTTTTTGGTGTGAGTAGAGAGCCTAACAGTTATGCAAAAAAGACTCTCATGCCTGAGGCTCTGAAGTCCCAGGTTTAGTTCCTCCCCCCACATCACCATAAATGCTCTGGCAAAAATAAAAACATTAATTAATCAATTTAAAAGATTTTTGGATGGTGAGCCAACTATAAACATGATTGGGTAAAGATCTGAAAAACAACTGTTTAATTCTTTTTGTGCCTCTCATAAATATACCAGAAAGTGGAGTGAGTAGGAAATAAGAAGTTAGACTTGTCAGACAGAGAACCCACAAATTTTGGCCTTCATGTATTTTACACTCTTAGGAAAATATAATACTGATTTTCTTTTTTTCAGGACCACTTTACATAAGAAACTTTTATGCCTTGAGGCTCCAGATATCTCAGGTTTAACCCCCAGCACCACCATAAACTAGAGCTCACCAAAAAACTACCAAGACTTATAATAAGCAAATACAATGAAGTAACAGGGTACATAACCAACACGTAAAGTTCAGTTACACTTCTTCAAACTAATGATCAACTATATGAAAAAGAAATCAGTAAAACAAGGTCGTACAGACTATCATGAAAAAGCAATAAGATAGTAAGAAACATATTTGCTAATAAGGTGAATTTTTTAAAAATCACACTGAGAAGTAGCATTGAGGAAGATACAATGAAGTGGAAAGATGTTTTTTATTTATGGACTGGAAGAATTAGTGTTGCTAATATATCCATACTATCCAAAGTGATCTATAGATGCCACATTAATAAAATTCTAAGAATTTTTCACGTGGTTCGGGAGGTGGCACAGTGGATAAAGCATTGAACTCTCAACCATGAGATCCTGAGTTCAATTCCCGGCAGCAAGCACATGTTCCAGAGTGATACCTGGTTCTTTCTCTCTCTCTCTCCGCCCATCTTTCTCATGAATAAGTAAATAAATAAATAAATTCTTAAAAAAAAAAAAAAAGACTTTTTCACCAGAGAGGACAATCCTAAAATTCAAAAGAACCCAAACAGCCAAAAAAAAGAAAAAAAGAA
Organism: Erinaceus europaeus; assembly: GCF_950295315.1. Classification (NCBI taxonomy): domain Eukaryota; kingdom Metazoa; phylum Chordata; class Mammalia; order Eulipotyphla; family Erinaceidae; genus Erinaceus; species Erinaceus europaeus. The sequence continues at coordinate 8,407,069 of NC_080172.1, forward strand.
AAAATTGAACTAGAAGGATAAACACTACTTGATTTCAAAATATACTACAAAGTGATAGTCAGAAAATCAGTGTTGTAGTGGCATAAAAACAGACATGTAAACCAATGGACAACAATATAGATCTTGAAAATAAATTTACACTTTTACAAGCAACCTATCTTTGGCAAAGGTGCCAAGAACTCACAAAAAGGAAATGATAGTCTCTTCAACAAGTGAAAACAATATAGAGACCCACATGCAGAAAAATGAAATAAAACATTTATGTCACAGCAACATAAAGAAATAAACTCAGAAGAGGCAAGACTTAAATGCAAGGCCTATAACTGTAAAACTCCTGAGTGAAAACAGGGGAAGACTGCATAGCGGTGGTCTAAAACTGTGACTGACAGTAGAGCCAGGTGGTGGCACACGGGGTGGAGTGTACATACAACAGTGCACAGAGCCAAGCTCCGGCCCCTACTCCCCATCTTCAGGAGAGAAGCTTCCCAGGTTGGTGAAACACGGCTGCAGACATCTCGCTTTCTCTCTCCTTTTCTATCTCCCATTTTCTTTCTTAAAAAAAAAAAAAAAAAAAAAGGCGAGTCGGGCTGTAGCGCAGCGGGTTAAGCGCAGGTGGCGCAAAGCACAAGGACCGGCACAAGGATACCGGTTCGAACCCGGCTCCCCACCTGCAGGGGAGTCGCTTCACAGTCGGTGCAGGGGAGTCGCTTCACAGGCGGTGAAGCAGGTCTGCAGGTGTCTATCTTTCTCTCCCCCTCTCTGTCTTCCCCTCCTCTCTCCGTTTCTCTCTGTCCTATCCAACAATGACGACAACAACAATAATAACTACAACAATAAAACAACAAGGGCAACAAAAGGGAATAAATAAATAAAATAAAATATTAAAAAAAACTTTCTTTTATTTATTTATGAGACAGATAGGAGGAGAGAGAAAGAGCCAGACATCACTCTGGTACATGTGCTGCCAGGGGAATAGAACTCAAGACCTCCTGCTTCAGAGTCCAGTGCTTCATTCACTAAGCCATCTCCTGGACCACTCTCCCATTTTCCTCTCAATTTCTCTCTATCCAAAATAAATAAATAAAAACTTTAAAAAAAAAAATAGGTAAAGTATCAGAATCAACATTTCTCAAAAAGACAACATGTAAATGGCTAATAGGTTTGTAAACAAAGTGCTCAGTACATTATCAGAACAATATAAAACAAAACAATGACATATCGACTCCTACATGTTGGGATGGTTATTATCAACCCAAGCAATAAGTATTAATAGGATATGGAGTAAAGCTATACTTCAGTACACACCTTTGGTGGGAATATAAATTGGTACAGCCACTATAGGAAACATTATAGGGGTTCCTCAAAAAGTTGAAAATACAACTATGACATTCTTCAGCAATCCAGTTTCTGACCATCTATCCAGAGCAAATGAATTCAGTATCTCAAAGAGATTATCTGCACTCCTGCGTTCATTGCAAAATTAGTCCCAAGAACCCAGATAGAAAAACAACCTAAACCACTAATGAATGAATGGATAAAGAACATATATATATATAGGACAGGACACCGGGTGGTGGTGCAGCAGGTTAAGCGCGCTTGGAGCAAAGCGCAAGGACCGGCCTAAGAATCCCGGTTCGAGCCCTCAGCTCCCCACCTGCAGGGGGGTCCCTTCACAGGCTGTGAAGCAGGTCTGCAGGTGTCTATCTTTCTCTCCCTCCTCTCTGTCTTCCCCTCCTCTCTCCATTTCTCTCTGTCCTATCCAGCAACAACAGCAATAACAACAACAATAATAACAATAACAATGATAAACAACAAGGGCAACAAAAGAGGAAAAATGGCCTCCAGGAGCAGTGGATTCATAGTGCAGGCACTGAGCCCCAGCAATAACCCTGGAGGCAAAAAGAAAAAAAATTATAACAATGTTCAGGTAATGTATATGTTGATTAGATTAATTAATTATGATAGTTATTTCAAAATGTATACATTTTTCAAATAAGCACACTGGACACCTTAAGTATATCCTATTTTAATTTGATAACTCTACCCAATAAAGCTGAAAATAATAATAATTAAATGAATGCTTAAAGTCAGGTGACAACTCAGTGGCAGAGTACAGAATTTACACATCCAGCTTCTGTCCTTGGCATTTCATAAACAAGAAGTTAAGTGGTCCTTTAATCTCTACTCTCTCTCTCTCTAACTCTCTCTTCCTCTCTCTCTTTGTATGTGTGTCACTCTCTTTTTGTCTCACTCACATAAAAGCAAACATATCTTTTGAAAAATGACTATTACATGTCTACTTTAAATTTTATTTGTATTCCTATTAAATTCTGAAATTATAAAACTGCTAAGACATAACTCTTAACAGTGATGAAATAGTCAGGACATATCTTTTGTATTTATTATAAATAGGCTTTTAAGAAAGTTTATTAACATGTTTTGGTAGGGAAGAATATTTTATAGACTTATATTCACTACCTTGAATTACATTGATTACATAAGTTTGTAACTTTAGAATTTTTCTAGTATGCTCAGGCCTTTTATCCAAAAGTTAAGATTCCTATCAAAGCCAACATTTATGATAGCATCATAATAAGAGAAATAAAGTACTTAAAGACTTTTATCTTTTTGAAAGTGAACAGTCACAGAGTATGAAAGCCCAATTAACAGGGAATAAGGTCATATGCCATGCTTTGGACCTTTCCATGAACTTTGCTTTATGTTTTAAGTGATATATAATACCAATCTCAATTCTAAAGGGTCTAGAATTTACTCATATTTAATCATTTATGTTATATATTGAACCAATTTCTCAGTCGAGACAACTGTCTTACAAGTTTTATGAGCCTGGATTTTCCCCATAGGTCATTTCTTTGTGTATCAGTGTGTTCCTTATTTCTTCAATGAAGGTACTCTATTTCAAGCTTGTAAGATGTCACACAGCTTCTAGTGATTTCAACCATGAGGTCTATTCTTGGTTATGGGCATCCTCATCAAATGTGAGTAATGCAAGCCCATAAATGGTGTGTCAGCGTATCCTCAGTATGAACTAGCAATGGTAGGGACTGCCCCACTCTCCAAAGGGAAGCTGGGCCATCCTACTCTGTCACTCAAGAAAACTGATCTTGAAGTAAGTGCAACCTAGAAATTTCCTACTGTGCACATGAACTATGAACTCAGCCAGACAGAGACTTGATCCCTGTCAATATGAACCGATACGGGCCTCAGGTTAGATCAATGTAGTAGACAATTGCATTTATACATTTTCTTCAAGTTTGTGAGCAACTCTCTGCCCTCCTTCTGCTTCCTAGTTCTACTTTCAACTCTAACACCACTTTCCCAGACAGTACTTCTAGTCCATCCCCATGTTAGCTATCAAGCTCAAGCAAAGATTAGGTATGCCCTTAAGAACATACCTAAAGTTAACTTCCTAACTTCTTCTTACCCTAAGAGCCTCCTTTCATCTGTTCTATTCTTACTTTATGGTTCCTGTTTATTAAACATTTGTTCTGCTTTCTATCTTACTGCCTTTCAGGCATCAAGTTGCAGATGCTACTATATATGACACCATCCTGACTTGTTGTTGAGCCAGATGTTGTTGTGCGCGGAGAAGAGAAAGAGGGGGTCCGGAGCGAAGAGGAAACACAAATCTTTATTTGCGCTGGCACCTCAGAGTTGGGTGCTAGAGAAGCAGGTTGGGCCACGTGGAGGTAGTGAAAATGGCCGCCTCACGCAGTAACCTTTCCTGCATCTGAACACCGGAGTGAAGCGCTGGCAAGAGAGCGAGGTGCGGAAAATGAAGGGTTTTTATAGGAGTAGCTTTCACGAGAATGGGAAGGGGAGGAGTAACCATAGCACTCCAGGACAGGATGATAACTCTCATGAGAATGGGAGGGGGGAGGAGTAACCAAAGCACTCCAAATATCGCGGGGATATAGACAATGTCCTGAGGGCATAACATGGTGGAATAGGCACTCCCAGAATGTCCCAACTCTCCGGGAACCAGCAGTAGCCTGAGGGGACAACATGGCAGATGTGACTGCATCGGCACAACTTCCCAGCACTGACTTCCTTGGGCAGATGATCTCACCAACCTTTCCTGGAACTTTACCGCTCCAGAGCCTTGTCCCACTAGGGAAAGACAGAAATAGGCTGGGGGTATGGATCAACCTGCCAACTCCCATGTCCAGAGAAGAAGCAATTACAGATGCCAAAACGCCCACCTTCTGCACCTCAAAAAGTATTTTGGCCCATATTCCCAAAGGGCCAAATGGTAGAAGTAAATCAGAGGGCTCTGAACCTCTATGCAAAGCATTTGTCACCAGAAATCTTGTTTTTATGCCATCGATGAAAAAGAAGAGAATTTAGAAAACGCCAGAGATAGCCAGGCACTGTTTCTCTCTCTCTCTCTCTCTCACTTTTTTTTAAAGATTTTTATTTATTTATTAATGAGAAAGATAGGAGGAGAGAAAGAACCAGATATCACTCTGGTACATGTACTGCCAGGGATTGAACTTGGGACCTCATGCTTGAGAATCCAGTGCTTTAGCCACTGTGCCCCCTCCCAGACCACAGCACTGTTTCTCTTATTTGAGAGAATAGAGGAAGAAAAGACACCCAGAAATAGTAATCGGTGTAAGTGTGACTTAGAAAGGAAGTGAAGACAGAACTGTTGGGGGGGAAATGGGGGGTAAGTCATGTATATACATACATAAAGACAGAAAGTTATACAATCAGCCTGTTTCAGTGGCCTTGGGAGAACTACCGCAGTTTCCAATGGACGGGATAGGGATACAGAGCTCTGGTGATGGGAACACTGTGTAATTATACCCCCTTTATCTTAAAATTTTGTAAATCAATATCAAATTGCCAATTTAAAACAAAGAAAATTCTAAAAATAAATAAATAAATAAAGGAGTATGGCAGGTTCTGTTCTGTTCTTGCCCTTAGAATTTGCCCACAGTAAAGCTTGGGAGTTAAGTAGACTCAATCAAACCTAAAGGACTGCCCTCAGAATTATGTTTTGAGGGTGTGTTATAAGAAATGAAAAATTCATAGATGGCAAAGAGTTAACTCAGAGACTTTGTAGAATGACCCTTGGTCTGGGTGAAAGCTGAGATTAAATGACAATATAAGAGAAAGTAAGTGGGAGATAGATTTAGAAGATGCCTAGTAATTCTAACATATTGTCTGTAGAGAAAAAACATCTGAACTCAAGCTGCAGTTTTTTCCAGAAATCTCTGACAAGATTATGTAAATCTCAAATACATGTTTAACATAGGATTGTAAACATATGTTTGAGTAAGCCGTCAGTTCTTAGGTTGTGTTTCAAATATTCAATAAGAATTTGAAATAGCGTAGGCTTAAATCATGGTCTCTGGATTACACAAGGGATGTGTGGCCTGCTCCTCCACAGACCAAATCAATCCAAAACCTGAGGAGTCAATGGGAATATCTGAAGGGTGAAGTACAAATGGAAGCAAGATGTATGTGAGACTAGAAACACTGCCCAAGTACAGATGGAGGGGGCGAGGGTGGGAAAGGCAGCTGGCTGTTGAAAACGCTGGTGTGGTCAAAAGAAAAGGAGTAGAATTTCCAAACCTGCATGGGGCAAGGCTAGAATGAGGTCACAGCCCTGCTGAATTAGAAGCAGAAGAATCAAACTGAACACCAGAACTGGTTTGCATTAGTGCTTCCATAGTTGGAAGAAATGACTCCCTTCTTTATTCCAAAACCAATTCTGGTGGAAGGAACATTTTAATGAAATATTCACTTGGCCTAGTCTGACTTTACTTCAAGAAGTGATTATGCCAATCCTTCTTAGAAACATTTGTTTAATGAGTTTGTGGTGTTGGGAAAGTGGAACAAGGGAACAGTAGAATAAAGGGATTTAGCAACTGAGTAGATCAGGGTACAATACAATTCAATGTGAGCTCCTATTCTCTGAAAAACAGAACCATAGAGTCTTAGATTTCTTTCGGGATTATTCAAATATTATCAAAAATGCACGCTTATACAAAATACAGTAATAACACTTGGAAATGACTAGATTTGAGTAGTTTAAGACAGGTTTTTGTTCTATATAGCAGTGTGTTCACAGCAAGTCTTTAAAACCAGTTTTTAAAACGTTACAAACTAGTGGACATGCAGACACAAATGAACATTTTAGTATTTTTTGTTTGTTAGCTGTTTGTCATCCTCCTATCCTTTGACCAACCCATTTTATTATTTTTTTTTCACTGAGATGATTTTTTTCATAAATGCATTAAGTGTAATATTGATATAATGTACACTTATATGTGATATAGACATTATAATCACATACCAAAATATGATAGAGTTTTAAATTTTAATGGTTTGCCATGTTTTATATTTGAATAGTGAGACGTTCCTAATTTTCCTGATTAGGATATATTTCCTACCTTACACCTGAATTGGCACTAGGAAGGGAAATTTTTTCAGGTTCTTTTCCAATTTCATCATGTGTAAATTTATCACTTGGAAAACATTCAGGATGGTATATGTTGCTAATTTTTTAAAAACTTCCTTTTTTAATATCTTTTTAATTAATTTATTTATTCCCTTTTGTTGCCCTTGTTGTAGTTATTATTATTGTTGTTGTTGTTGTTGGATAGGACAGAAAGAAATGGAGAGAGGAGGGGAAGACAGAGAGGGGGAGAGAAAGATAGATACCTGCAGACCTGCTTTACTACCTGTGAAGCAACTCCCTGCAAGTGGAGAGCCGGGGGCTCGAACCAGGATCCTTATGCCAGTCCTTGCACTTTGTGCCACGTGCGCTTAACCTGTTGTGCTACCACCCAACTCCCACTAATTTTTTTTCAGGGAAATGTGAGTATCAATTACTAGTAATACTTATAAAAGCTTGGATACCTGCTTCTTTGTTTGTTTCGTTTTTACTCATTGTAATGAGTGGCCATTGGAGACACATTTTATTCTAAGATTAGGACAAGATACAAAATAATCAAAATAATCTCGGAGCATCTCATGATAACAGAAAACAACACAGTTCCCAAAACTGAAATACAATGAAACAACAACAAAAAAGTCCAAATACAAGAGTCACTGAAAGTAGTCCCCAATGGCCTAGTCAAAACTAAAATAAAATAAATAAAAGTAAATTACAGCTCACATACTAACAATGGATAATAAGCAAAATATAAAATAAGTATCCATATGTCTAACCCACATAAAAATGTAATTGGTTAATATGTACTGGAAAAATATATAAATATTTCATGTAAAATGAATTCTAGGGCGTCAGGCAGTGGCGCACCAGGTTAATCACACATAGTAGAAAGCACAAGGACCCACTCAAGGATCCCAGTTCAAGGTCTCGTCTCCCCACCTGCAGTCGGGGACGCTTCACAAGCGGTAAAGAGGGTCTGCAGGTGTCTATCTTTCTCACTCCCTCTCTTATCTACCCCTCCATTCTCAATTTCTCTCTGTCACATCCAGTAAAAAAATAAAATAAAATAAAATAAAATAAATTCCAAATATTTTATGTGGGCATTCCACCTGCAAGAAAATAAAATTTAACCCCCTACTCTTTTAGTTTGATCAATGCACAGTCACTTTTCCAAAAATATAGTGTGGAAGAGGAAAAATATTTTTAAAGTACATAAATATAACTTCCACTGAGTGGTCAAGTACGTAAAGATCATAAAAAAAAGTCAACCCAAGGATTTTGTAGAAAAATCCCTGTTGGGTAAAATCTGGGATTAAGTTACACTATACTGAAGGAGTAAGTACAAGGTAGAGTGTGAGAATATGTATCCTATGTTATAACAAAGATGGTATATTCTGAGAATAACACAATTCTCCTGTCCTCTTTCTCACAAAAGCTCACAACCTCATACTAATTGCAAAAACATGGTCAAACTAGTCACTACCGGGGAACAATATTTAAGTGTGCTCAAGACTCTTTCAAACAAGGTTACTTTTAAAATAAAAAATGGTTGGGCCCAGGTGGTGGCGCACCTGGCTAAGCACACGTTACAATGTGCAGGTTTGAGCCCTGAGCCCCCCCCCACCTGCAGAGGGAAAGCTTTGCCAGTGGTGAAACAGGGCTGTAAGTGTCTCTTCTGTTTCTCCCTCTTTCTCCTCCTTCCCTCTCGATTTCTAGCTGTCTCTATGCAATAAATAAATAAAGATAATTAAAAAATTAAAAAGAAATAAAATAAAAATTGTTAGAATATTATTCTCATCATCACTAGGACTTCACCTCTTAGGTCACCTTTTTCAGACAGAACCAGAGACAGAGAAGCAGAGGAAGAGAGAGAAAAATACCATAGCCCTGGAAGCTTTCTCTAGTATGGTGGGGACTGGACTCAAAGCTGAAGCTTTTCACAGTGATGAGGCATCTTTCCTAGCCAGGTGAGTTACTTTGCCTATCCTTTATTGATTGATTTCATGAAAGAGACTCTAGCATCCTTGGTGTCGGGACTCAAACCGGTTTCCACACATACAAGTCCTGCTGAACTCCACTGGTGGTACCACCTCTCAACCACTTATTATTATTGTTGTTATTATTATTACCTCCAGGATTATTGCTGGGACTCAGTGCCTGCATTATGAATCCACTGTTCCTGGAAGCCATCCCCCCTTTTTTTTTTAAAGATCAATCTCTCTCTCTCTCTTTTAGTCTTTATTTATTGGATAGAGACAGACAGAAATCAAGAGGGAAGGGGGTGATAGGGAGAAAGACAGAGAGACACCTGCAGACCTGCTTCACCACTCGTGAAGCTTTCCCCCTGCAGGTGAGGACCGGGGGCTCGAAGCTGGATCCTCATGCACTTTAACATGTGAGCTCAACCAGGTACGCCACCACCTGCCCCCCCCCATTTTTTAATTGGATAGGATAGAGAGAAATGAGAGAAGAGGGGAAGATAGAGAGGGGGAGAGAAAGACAGACACCTGCAGGCCTGCTTCACTACTTATGAAGCTTCCTCCCTACAGGTGCACCGCCAGGGGCTCAAACCGGGATCCTTGAGCAGGTCTTTGCTCTTCATACTATGTGAACTTAACCAGGTGTGCTACTGCCTGGCACTCCCACTCATTATTATTTTTAAAGGGTCATTTATTTAACATGAGAGGGAGAGAGAGCAAAGAGAGATCAGAAAAATGTTCAGGATATAGGAGCTCCAGTGGCACAGTTGGTTAGCACGCGGTACTTATACAGAAAATTATTCAGCTTATTAACAAAAATGCAAAATAGGATGTTGTTAAAGTTCAGAGCTCCAGTAGGCCGGGCTAGCTTTGCACGGTAGACAGAGACTTGGGAACGCACGGCTGTGCAGAGAAGCTGTATTTCTTTATTCAGGAGCAACGATTCAAAAACTAACCTAAACTAATCACCATACAGATCTGTCCTGCATCTTTCTCCTCCAGCGGAACCCTGGAAGTACGTAGGGTAGGGGGCAGGGAGAAGGGGAAGTGGGAAACTAGCAGGGGCTAAACCACAATCTCCCAGAGGCGGGGTGTGTGTGTGTGTGTGGGTGTGTGTGTGTGTGTGTGTGTGTGTCCAAACAAATGTGAAGCATAGCAACAATAGGAAACTCTCACAGCCAAATAAATAGACATGACTAATAGGAGCATGGTGTACTAGCTTGAACATGCTAACACTACCAGGTTGGTCATCATCCTACCCTACATTCAATGTGTTTCAAAAAAGCCAAAGCATTCCCTTAATCAATTTTAGATTATTTTTTATTATTTGTTAGATTATTTATTTGTTCCAATCATATTTGAGGTACAATAAGTTAAGTTTTAGTACTAAAATGTGTGGTTTCTTTTAGTGTATTCTAGTAAGCCAAGAGAAAAATTTTAAATGACTTCTGTGACTTATATTATATTTCTATATGAAATTTCTAGATTAAAATGATCCCATTAACCTGGAAGTATTCTTAGATCTCCCCAAAGTAAAACAAGATCCCTACCAGCATGTGACAGGCTCTGTTGTGTGTTGAAACAGCGCTGTCTATTAAAGCAGTTTTTCTGAGAAGATGTTTACCATCATAAAAACCACCTACAGAAATGAGTCTTCTTAAACTTTTTTTTTCTCCCCTTATTTCTTTGAAGGTGAAACTTAGAAAGAAATATTAGAGAGTTATTTCTCTAGCCATGTGGACTGGGGTTTTGTGACCCCAGTTACTTTCTAAGAAAATTCCCTTTTTTGTGAATACCATCGCAGCAGACTCCTAACTGTTCTAATGGAAGACTACTTGACATGGAATCTTATTACTAATGTAACTAATGTCATGTTATAAAACCTACTGGTGAAGCATGCATTGAACCTAATCCTTGTCTTTGAGCAGAAGGAAGGAAAGCTACCTCTCTACTCTTTCACCATAGTTTTCTTTGGAGATCATTCTGTCTGAATGGCTTTTCTTTGTTTCAGAAGCTCAGTTTGATCAACTCATGGATTTCTGGGAAGAACCTGACACACTTCTAGATCAATTACATTAGGATCTACCTGGGAGTCTGCCCATGTTCTCCTACATACTAAGACCAGTAAGTGCATCCGCCGCATTTCAGCATCTGTGCAGGACAGGAATGTTCAAAGGGTGTCCTGGGTAGAAGCCAGCTCCATTTGCCCCATTCATTCCAGCTCTGAATCCCAAGTCTGGTGGAGAGGCTCAGTGCTCCCTTGGGCATTCAGCAGCTGCAAGAGCAGAGGCCACTGCCAAGTGTCAGTCGAAATCTCCTCTCTACCAGGCAGTAGCTAGTTCATTCCCTGGGCACCCAGCCACATTTCAGAGAGAATGGGACTGGTGATGACTAGGACAGCACAGGCTCACAGCTCCTCAACAAGCCACTACTATGAGCCAGCCTACACCATTAACAGTTGTGAAGAATTAAGCCATTAGCAACTAACAGGATAGAGGGGATGATTCATTTAAAGAACTGGGGAACCAGTGAGAGAGTATAAAGACTTAACTAAACCTATTATAATAAACAAAATGCTTAGTACTTACTTGTAGGGTGGCTTCTAGGTGAGACTCGATTTAAAGATATATGGATTGGGAAGGTCAATTGGCTTCCTAATAAAAACTAAATAGTCTACTATTTCCTGTCAAGTCCCAGAATACTGCCCTAGAGCCAAATTGGCATCAATCAATGCAAACATAGATAATCAGTGGCGTGTGGTGGGGAAGACAGGGTGTATAAAACACTGACGTCTGCAGTAGGTTATGGGCATTTCCTTAATCACCTCTATCCAAAGTAACAGTGTATTCAGATCCTAGCTTTTAATTCTCAACCTCATCTATCAACGGACAGGACCTGTGATTTCAACATCAAGCCCTGTTCACTATAGTGGCTTGCTGTACTCTATTTTTAAAATTATTATCTTTATTTATTTATTTGATAGAGCCGGCCAGAAACTGATAGGGAAAGGGGAAATAGACAGGGAGAGACAGAGAGACACCTGCAGCCCTGCTTCACCACTTGCAAAGGTTTGCCCCTGCAGGTGGAAATCAGGGGCTCGAAGCCAGGTCATTGAACATTGTAACATATGTGCTCAACCAGGTGTGCGACCACTCAGCCCCGCAGTACTTAATTTATTCATTTATTTATTTATTGCCTCTAGGGTTATTGCTGGGGCTCGGTGCCTGCACCATCAATCCACTGCTCCTGGAGGCCATTTTTTCCCTTTTGTTACCCTGGTTGTTTTTATCGTTGTTGTGGTTATTATTATCGTTGCTATTGATGTCATTGTTTTTGGATAGACAGAGAGAGGAGGGGAAAGCGGGGGGGGGGGGGGAGAAAGACACCTGCAGACCTGCTTCGCTGCCGTGAAGCGACGCCCCTGCAGGTGGGGAGCTGGGATCTCAAACCCGGATCCCTACTCTGGTCCTTGCACTCTGCACCATGTGTGCTTAACCTGCTGCGCTACCACCTGATCCCCAGTACTTTATTTTTATTGGACATGGCAGCTCTTGTTCCTATTCCAATGGATGTCCTGGCCTCTGTGTCAGCCTGGGGTTGTGTTTGTTGTCTGCCTAAGGGGTTAAAATTAATTTTTAATAACAGCTTGATGGATGCAATTCTTCTTTTTCATTTGCCTCAGGAACAGTGTGGTGATTTGCATTTAAAGGCACAGGACTTACGTGAATTTTAAAGCAAATTTTGTTATTATTATACTGTTTAAAATTGAAGATAGAGAATAAAATAAGATGGTCATTTCATGGACACTGAAGTATATGTCAGGCTTCAGAAACATGTTTGAATGCAATCACTAGGTTAGGTTTGTAATTTAATACAGAAGACAGCTCTAATACTATTAAATTTGTACGCATTTTTTTTCCCAGAAAGGAACCTTGAGGCACTTGGTGGTCTTAATCTCTTAGATGGCCTAAGGAAATCTTGTACTAATTAATAAAGAGGCTCTTCAGTTGAAGTATTTGAAAGCTAACATTTGTGTTGAACAAGGAACGTCAGTTAATTGCATAATAAGGATGATTCCTTTGTTCATTATATGAAAGTGGTTTCTGTAGGAAATTTTGTTTATTTCCATATACAATATTTATCATCTCAAAGTCAAGCTAATTCAAACAGCCAATGTGATCTTTAAATAGTATTATTTTTCTTCTCTTGAAAAATAATTTAAGGGGCTTTAGTATATTAGTGGGGTTTTCCATTTCTTTCTTTTTTTTTTTTTGTTCTAGTCTTCAAAAGATTTTTCTTTCATCTTCTTTTTCTTTCTCTCCAGCTACAAAATGTGCTCATTATAGGCCTGTCAGCTACGAAAAGGAGGAGACTCCTTCTATTTCAGCAGGTATGAATCTCAATAGCTGCTTTCATCTCCTGAGAATTCACTTCTGCTCTATTTAATAAAAACCAACACTTCAGTTATCAGTGTCATTAGAAGGAAGTAGATTGCCTTCATTTATTTTCATGTCATATATAATTATACCATTTACTTCCCCAATGGGCTGTCCACTTTTCCCTCCCTCAATTTTTTTAAAAGAATATTTCTGAGGGAAAACTCTTCATGTGGAAAATAGAGATTAAGCAATAACAAAATTAAAAATAAAAGTCTTCAGAAACCAATAATTCTATTACCAAAAAAAAACTATAGGTGCTGGAATGTCATTCATTCCTAAATAACGCCTTTGTTCTTCCCCCAAATACCTTTATCACTTTGTTTATTGTCTTTTTTTCTCAACTAAAGTGAGTCTTGATGTGTTAAGTTTGCCCTATGACACACTACAAAGGGAATTTAAATTTGCAGACTTTTAAAGGGATACAAAGCTTTGTGCACAGTGGATGAACAGTAATTGAGACCAGTAAAGGTTATAAAACACATCTTAGGCAACTTCAGCTAGAAATCCAACTGGGTGTGTTTTACACTAGCACATGAAGACCAAACTGAATTATTTCTAATAAACTATCTCTTGTTTAAAGAAATAAAAATGCTCCTTTAATTGCAATTCAAAGTTGTAATTAATTGTAAGGGCAAAAAAATATCCTAATAATTATCTGTTGGGCCTGTGGGGTAGTAGATTTTAATGAATCTTCAAACAAGGTCCAATATCTTGGCCCCACTGAGTTTAGTAGGTGAGCTATCAAATTGAGTCATCAGCTGGAACTAACGAATATTAATTGCAACAACCTGAGAAAAGACGTAGGCATCATGCCAGGCTCGTGAGGTAGCTGGCCTGTGTGGGCTTCCTGCTTTTCTGTTTACTGTAGCCCAGGTTCAAGTCCCGGGGGAACACGTGGGAGCCCTAGAGCCCTGGAGTTGGCTTGGGTACGAGGATCTCTCTTTTTCTTTCTGAGAAAAAACGAGGGGGAAAAAAAAAGTCATCCTGAAACACTTAAGCCCTGACCAAAAAGGAAAAAAAAAAAAAAGAGAGAGAGATAGAGAGAAAAGAAAAAAAAAATACAATAAAATAGTGAGATTAAAAAAAAATGGAATCTGAATAGTTTAGAATATTTTAACTTGTTCATAGTCTAAACAGAAACTTAATTGTTCAAAGGTGTATGCATACCTCTAGAAGAAGAACCGTAAGTTTTAGCAGCTTCCTTAAGAGATTTATAACCCAAGAAAATATAACAAATAAATGCAGTTCGTTACCAACTCTGTAATAATTTGTTATATAAAGGGTTCTTTTTTTTCTAGTATTCTAGCTTTACTCATCAATTTATGATCAGTCTGCACATGGTCAGCTAGTATTTTGTGATAATTTCCCAATATAATTACTAGCTTCAGTGTATTTAGTGAGCAGAATCATAAACTTTTTTAGAAACACGATTGATTTTTTTTTCTCTAAATTATTCGTGGTCTCCTAGAATTGTTTTATCAGAGTCATATAGATTAACCTGACAAACTTGATTCTTTTTAAAAAGTAGTGCTGATTCTTACTAAACTTCTGTGTACAAAATATAAAAACATTTCTTATAAGTTTTTTTATGTTCTTAGTGCATTTTAAGATGTTCAGGGATATTATTTCTAGTTTTTATTGGCTGAAACTGGAAATGCAAATTTCATTGAGGATTGAACTGGAAACCTGTAAAGATTATGGATGACAAATGCACCATATGGAAAACATTGTTCAAAATTCAGATTGTACCTTCCAAGTATCTTTACATTTCAACATGGTTTTGTTTTTCTAATATAAAAAGGTCAGTCACTGGTATTAGGTATCTTTTCTTAAATTTGACATCCTGCAGTATCATGAATCTCTTTTTTTTTCCACTTCTACTTTCTTCTGGTATTAGTTTCCTTCACCTCCCTGATACCAGATAGACGTTTCCCTTCCTGTTTAGCCTTCCGAACCTGGGAAAAGAAAAAAAAATGTCATGTAAGGGTATTTCAAAGTAAATCATGTAGACATTCATGTGAAAAACAACAAAAGGATAAGCAATTATAATCAAAGTACGGGAACAAAAATCAGAGAGCCTATTATATGAAAATTGAAGGGAGGAAAAGATCTCACATTATAACTTCATATGAAATGTGATATTACAGGTCCTAGAAAAGGCTGGCAGGAGACCTAGTGGGGGGTTGTGTTGTTATGTGGAAAACTGAGAAATGTTATGCATATGCAAACTATTATATTTACTGTCGAGTGTAAAAATTAATCCCCCAATAAAGGAAAAGAATTCAAAATGAAAAAAAAATGTGGTAAAGACAATATTAGTAGGTAGCCCCAAGTGTTGGTAGAATTTCCTCTTGTCCTATTTAATAATAGGCTAAAACTTTGAATTGCAACTAAAGGAGCATTTTTTTTAGTGATTTAATATTAATATTAATGCATAAAATGTTAAGATAATAGGGGTAGAATTCCATATGGTTCCCACCACCAGAGTTCTGTGTCCTCATCCCCTTCTTTGGAAATTGCAGCAGAGGGGACCGGGCGGTGGCACACTGGTTAAGTGGCCAGAGTCGGGTGGTGGCGCACCTGATTGAGCACACATGTTGCAATGAACAAGGACCCAAGGTAGAGCCTCGGGTCCCCACCTGCAGGGGAAGCAGTGCTGCAGGTGTCTCTATGTCTCTCTCTCCCTCTTTCTCATCCACTTTCCTTTTGATTTCTGGCTGTTTCCTATCCAATAGATAAAGTACAGATAATTTTAAAATAAATAAATAAATGAAGACAAGATACCTGGTGACAAGTAGCTTCAAGTCCTGGACCTGGAATGGGGGTACAGAGCCCTCTGGTTTACTTCCCCTATCATTTACCACTCTGGGAATATGGACTCATTTTGGGGGGTGTATAGAAGGTGGGAATTCCGGCTTCTGTAAATAGTCTCATGTATTTGCATTTTATAAATTTACTGATTTAAAACTGATGTTCTTTATGTGGCACTTTCTTTTTATATTAATACTGTATTTATTTTTATTTATCTAGTTTTACAACTTCCTATCACATGAGTAGGTCTGATGTGTTATCAAATCTTCTAAGTCACAGCCTTGAGGCAACCTTTAGTAACACTGACTAGTAACTCAGTCTCATGAAATACTGACTGAGTTGATTACAAGTAGGGATAGTAGTATATGCTTCTGTAGATGTACTGTGAATTCATGTTAAAATCATGATTGTAAAGCAAAAAAAGAATCTGAGATAAGTTAAGTTCACCATAAGCATCGTGATCATTATTAGTTAGCTTTACTCTTAATAAACTCTAGGCCTTGGCGGCCCGGCAGTAGCATATTAGGTTAAGCACACATGGCGCTAAGTACAAGAACTGACCTAAGGATCCCGGTTTGAGCCCTCAGCTCCCCACCTGCAGGGCTGGGGTGTCCGCTGGGGGGAGGAGGGCTGCAGGTCTGCAGGTGTCTGTCTCTCCCCATCTCTGTCTTCCCCTCCTCTCCATAGCTCTCTGTCCTATTCAACAACAACAAACGGGGGAAAAAATGACCTCCAGGAGCAGTGGGTTCGTAGTGCAGGCACTGAGCCCCAGGAGGCCAAAAAGAAGAAAGAAAAGAAAAACGAAAAAATATCACTGTAAAAAAAAAAAATTCCATGCCTTGTGCTTTTGCATCAGAAAACACCCTTCAGTGCTCCTTTCATTGGGGTTGCAGCTTCAGATCTTTTACTTAACATCATTTTTTTAAATATTTATTTGTTTCCTTTTGTTGCCCTTGTTGTTTTATTGTTGTAGTGATTGTTGTTGTTATTGATGTCATTGTTGTTGGACCGGGATCCTTATGCCAGTCCTTGTGCTTTGCGCCACGTGTGCTTAACCCGCTGCACTACCGCCCAACTCCCTCTTAACATCTTTCTCTGCCAGTGACTTCCAACATCAGAACCATCTAGGTGCCTTGTTAAAATCACTGGCTGAGGGAGTCGGGCTGTAGTGCAGCGGGTTAAGCGCAGGTGGCGCTAAGCACAAGGACCCGCATAAAGATCCTGGTTCAAGCCCTGGCTCCCCACCTGCAGGGGAGTCACTTCACAGGCGGTGAAGCAGGTCTGCAGGTGTCTATCTTTCTCTCCCTCTCTCTGTCTTCCCCTTCCTCTCTCCATTTCTCTCTGTCCTATCCAACAACAATGACAACAATAATAACTACAACAATAAAACAACAAGGGCAACAAAAGGGAATAAATCAATAAATATAAATATTTAAAAATAAAAATCACTGGCTGAATTGTTGGTGAGTCAGCCTCCCTACTACTGTCGTTGCTAGAAAGTGTTGCTCCTATTACTCAAGCTTGTTAGCTTCAATCTCTGTTAGGGTTCATGTTTTGTTATATGCAGATGAGTCAGCTGTCTTTCTAGCATTAATGTCCTCTTCCTCTAACAAGTACTCATTGATTGTCTTCCTGAGGGTTCTTTAATACCCTTCACTGGTAGTTCTTTGTGATTCCAGTAAGTAAGGCCCATAAGTTCATCTGATCTCCTCTCATTCTGGTCATTGCTTTAGGAATGAGCACAGACCCTGTTCACTGATGTTTACAGAGAGGGAGGAACAATAGGAAGAAAGGGCAGAGGGCTCCATTAGGCTGGGAGGTTATTAGTACTTTGCTGGTAGACATGGTTATGCAAAAAGCTTTTCACATACCTGAACCTGCACAAGTCCTGGGTTCAATACGCCAGAGATGAACAGTGCTCTGATGTAAAAAAAAAAAAAGATGGGGCCAGGTAGTAGCACATCTGGTTAAGCACAGGTTGTTACAATGAGCAAGGACCTGGGTACAAGCCCCACCCACCCGCATCCCCACCCACCAGGGGAAAGCTTGGTGAGCGGTGGAGCAGTGCTGCAGGTGTCTCTCTGTCTTTCTCCTTCTCTGTCTCTCAATTCCCACTTGATTTCTGGCTGTCACTATCAAAAAAATATAATAAAAAAATAAGTATAAATGTGTGTTCTTAAAGTACACACAGTGTGCTACAAACCAGTGCTGTCTCAACTAAAATATATTTTCCCGACTCAGATATCATGGAGAATTTTTTTTTTAGATGCTGTAGATGTCAAAGAATTATGAAGTGTT
>NC_080172.1:8430022-8512531 GCF_950295315.1 Erinaceus europaeus
TATGTTTACCATAAATAAAAGGGAACTAAAAAAAAAAGCACTGTTATGTGCACTTCTGAGAGAAAGTAATTGTCAGCGTGCTGGTTTGTACTTTAGTTTGTTTTGTCATTTTGCAGGCCTTCACTGCTCCAGGGGGACTTTTCAGATGTAAAGAGAGACAGAGATGGAGACAGAAAGAAAGAAGGTGAGACATCATACCGCATAGGGTCTGAGCTCAAACCTAGGTTATATACATATATATATATAGTAGGTAAACTATTCAGGTGAGCTATTTTGCAAGCCGACTGGTATGTATTTGTAGAGTGTTTGTTGGCACACACAAATATACCTACCTATACATAAGTACATCAATTTTCACATCATGCTAAAACAACACAAGATGTTTTACGATGTGATGGGCCTAGGCCTCGAATAAATCCCTCTCTCCATTATTACCGGTAATCGGTATCAGGAACAGCACAATAGACCCCTTTGTGGCCCCCATAGGACCTTGCCCTCAACTTGGATCAACAATGGTAGAGAATGTTCCATCTTCTGAAGGGAGGCTGGACAACATACTCTATGCTACACCTGAGGAAGATGGGTCAGTATTGGGGCAGCATGGAATGTTCCTACTGATGACCAGAGAATGTGAGCTCAGATCTACAGGGAGGCAGAGGTCACATAGGCTCCTAAGCTGAATATGGGCCCCAGATCACATCAAATCAATGAGGTTTATAGTCAACAATATTTATACCCCTTTCCCATATTAGGGAGCTACTCTCTTCCCTGATCCAGCTTTCTGGTCCTTTTTCCAACGCTGACATCAGACATAGTTGTCTCCCCAGACAATAACTTGGATCCACCTGCATATCAGATTTCAGGCTCAGGGGAAAAAAGAGAAAAAAAAAAAAACTAGTATAGCCACAGGCCCTTTGGAATATCACTAAAATATGTCTACTAGCTATCTACAAAATGGAGGACCCCCCCCCCAACTCTTCATCTGCACTATTCCAGCTTTTAGGTCCATGATTGGTCAACAATTTGTTTGGCTTTGTATGTTAACTCTCTTTTCAACCACCAGGTTCCAGATGCTAGCAGGATGCCGACCAGACTTCCCTGGACAGACAGTCCCACCAATATGTCCTGGAGCTCTGCTTACCTAGAACCCTTCCCCACTAGGGAAAGAGAGAGGCAGACTGGGAGTATGGATCAACCTGTCAATGCCCATGTTCAACAGGGAAGCAATTACAGAAGCCAGACCTTCCACCTTCTGCATCCCACAATGATCCTGGGTTCATACTCCCAGAGGGATAAAGAATAGGAAAGCTATCAAGGGAGGGTATGGGATACAGAGTTTTGGTGGTGGAAATTGTGTTGAGCTGTACCCCTCTTATCCTGTGGTTTAGTCAATGTTTCCTTTTTATAAATAAAAAAATTGTAAATAAAATATTTTATGATGATGATTTTATGATCACTTAATAAATTGTGATTATAGGGGCCAGGTGGTGGTGCTCCTGGTTGAGCGCACATGTTACAGTATGCAAAGACCCTGGTTCAAGCCCCTGGTCCCCACCTGCAGAGGCAAAGCCTCACAAGTGGTGAAGCAGGGCTGCAGGTGTCTTTCTGTCTCCTCATCTCCCCATTCCTCTCAATTTCTGGCTGTCTTTATCCAATAAAAATAAAAATAATAATAAATAAATTGTGATTATTTTCTGTGTCAGCAACATACTTCAATAAATATTTCATGGCTCTATAAAAATGAATTCTCTGAAAAGTTTCTGAAAGTTGATTCTGTACAACTTGCATGATTCAAATGGTGTTCTTAGCCCCATTACATTCTGTGTGACTGGAAAACTGTGAAAAATTGTTACAGCCAACACATTAGGAGGGTAAATAGCCCCACAGCACTTGGGCTATATTGCCTTCAGAGGTGTTTGGCTCATTCTAAATGTTCCACAGCATAGCCACACTCTTGAGTCAAGTTCTTGTGTCTATTACTCTGTTTCACTTCCCAGATGCCTAATGTCTTTTATTTTTCTTCAGTTGCTATATGTTGTTTTTTAAATTTTTTATTAGTAATTTAATAATGAATAACAAGATTGTAAGGTAACAGGGGTACACTTCCACACAGTTTCCACTACCAGTGTTCCGTGTCCCATCCCCTCCATTGGAAGCTTCCTTATTCTCTTTTTTTTTTTAATTTTTGATTATTCATTTATTTTTCCTTTTGTTGCCCTTGTTGTTTATTAGTGTCGTTGTTGTTGCTGTCGTCGTTGTTGGGTAGGATAGAGAGAAATGGAGAGAGGAGGGGAAGACAAAGAAGGGGAGAGAAAGACAGACACCTGCAGACCTGCTTCACCGGCTGTGAAGTGACTCCCCTGCAGGTGGGAAGCTGGGGGCTCGAACCAGGATCCTTAAGCCGGTCCTTGCGCTTTGTGCCATGTGCGCTCAACCCACTGCACTACCGGCCGACTCCCAGCTTCCCTATTCTTTATGGACCAAAATTCTTTATGGGGTGCAGAAGGTAGAAGGTCTGGCTTCTGGACGTTAGCAGGTAAATCCGTACCACCAGCCTGTTTCTGTCTTTCCCTAAAGGGACAGGGCTCTGGAGAGGTGAGGTTCCAGGACACAGAGGTGAGGGTCAGATGCTTAATTTCTTTTGCCCAGTGTTGGGGACATCTTGCGTAGTGTCCTTCAAGTTTTAACAGAACAGGATTAAAATATAGTACTTTAGAATTGGCTTCCTCCACTGAAAGCAGGCAAGTACTTGTTTGAAGATAGTATCAGGGAGTTGGAGGCAAAGGAAATTACTTATATTTCATGGTGTGTTATTCAATTAAAGATGGATAAAATGGGGGAGGGTGGATGGCGGCTTATCTGGTTGAGTGCACACATTAAAGTGCACAAAGATTAATTAATTAATTAAATTAAAAAGATTGATGAAACAGGAACGTTTTAATGTTATACTGTTAGTTTTCAGATGGAGGTCGAGAGGAGAGCTATTCCCAAGTGACTATTTAATAATCAAATCTACATGTAAGTTTAGTTGTGAACAAAAGACCTGCTTAGAGCTCAGTGGGAATGTGGGATGTCTATTCAATTTAGGTTCATGTGTGAGGACATTGGCATGATTTGTGATATGCTGTCTTTTTAAATACATCAATTTTAAAGCATAAATTATTTGTCAACAACAGGTTATAAACTATATAAACTAATAGGCTACTGGTTCAGTCATTTATGTATAGTGGCATACTATCCAATTACTTAAAAATGGTATAATTAACCTATGGGACTACATCAAATTAAAAAGCTTCTGCACAGCAAAAGAAACCACTACCCAAACCAAGAGACCCCTCACAGAATGGGAGAAGATCTTTACATGCCATACAGCAGACAAGATGCTAATAACCAACATATATAAAGAACTTGCCAAACTCAACAAGACAACAAATAAGCCCATCCAAAAATGGGGGCAGGACATGGACAGAATATTCACCACAGAAGAAATCCAAAGGGCCGAGAAACACATGAAAAAATTCTCCAAGTCTCTGATTGTCAGAGAAATGCAAATCAAGACAACAGTGAGATACCACTTCACTCCTGTGAGAATGTCATACATCAGAAAAGGTAACAGCAGCAAATGCTGGAGAGGGTGTGGGGTCAAAGGAACCCTCCTACACTGCTGGTGGGAATGTAAATTGGTTCAACTTCTGTGGAGAACAGTCTGGAGAACTCTCAGAAGGCTAGAAATGGACCTACCCTATGACCCTGCAATTCCTCTCCTGGGGATATATCCTAAGGAACCCAACATATCCATCCAAAAAGATCTGTGTACACATATGTTCTTGGCAGCACAATTTGTAATAGCCAAAACCTGGAAGCAACCCAGGTGTCCAACAATAGATGAATGGCTGAGCAAGCTGTGGTATATATACACAATGGAATACTACTCTGTTGTAAAAAATGGTGACTTCACCGTTTTCAGCCGATCTTGGATGGATCTTGAAAAATTCATGTTAAGTGAAATAAGTCAGAAACAGAAGGATGAATATGGGATGATCTCACTCTCAGGCAGAAGTTGAAAAACAAGATCAGAAAAGAAAACACAAGTAGAACCTGAACTGGAATTGGCATATCATACCAAAGTAAAAGACTCTGGGGTTGGTGGGTGGGGAGAATACAGATCCATGAAGGATGACAGTGGGGGTTGTATTATTATATGGGAAACTGGGGGGTATTATGTATGTACAAACTATTATATTTACTGTTGAATGTAAAACATTAATTCCCAAATAAAGAAATAAAAAAAAACAGAAAAAAATGTCATAATAGTTAAGAGCTATTATAAGTTAATGATACTGATCACATATTGTTAAATGGCGAGGGACTAAAATAATGTTAAAATAATCTATCATCACATGGACATCTTTTGGCAGACATTTTTTTTAGTGCATTTACATCTTATAGAATCTATAAATATTCAGTGTGAAGAAAACTGTTGATAATTTTTTAAGTGTGAGATGAAAGGTGGCATGGATTTTTTATATTTTGTGTGATTCTGAGGGGGTTCATTGTTCAGTTTCTCAAGAACAAGGCTTGTCATTTGAAAGTCATTGCCTCTGAGAAAGAAGAATTAAAAAAAAGAAAACAAAAACAGCAACATCTCTTTCTCAGTGACTCAGTGTGCTGTCGAGCTGAATAGTTCCAATAGTAATGGAGTCGTAGAAGGTCAAAGAGGCCGTATGGTAAACGTCCACAAGACACGATTTGGCGTAGATGGCTCTGCCGTGTTTAGGATGGAGATTATAGCATATTAAATCGAATCCACTGATGGTGAATCGAGCAGCTTCATCAACTGCTATATGTGTTTCTTGTAGGCAGATAACATCTGCCTGATGCTGTATCGCCAATTGACCAATAAGAACGCGTTTGGCAAAGGACAGCCCCTCAACATTAAGTTGGAGGACTCGAAGAGCAGGACCAACAGCTTGAAAGCTGTCAGGAGCTGCTTGTTGCTGGCTTTGAAAGTGACTGGGATCCATGTGGATTCAGTCGGCTAGGAAGGATCGTCAGTTTCCCCAATGAATGGCTACTCACGGGATGCACCACGGGAAGGTCGATCCAATGCAACCCCCCTGGTTTCCGCCCAGGAAGATCTACCTACGAACAAGCCCTGGCCCTCTCAACTTACATTGAAAATGGATTCCAGAAGAATTTAAAGACGGGTGCTGTCTTTGTTGATCTCACAGCAGCCTATGACACGGTCTGGCACCGTGGTCTCCTAGTCAAGATCTCAAGATGCCTGCCTCCATGGGTGGCCAACACTATATCGTTTCTTCTCCAAAACAGAAGTTTCTGGGTACATCTGGGTGACAAGTCTAGCAGATGGAGACTTGTCTCAAGTGGCCTCCCCCAGGGCTCTGTTCTGGCTCCTACACTATTTAATATTTACATCAATGACCTCCCAGAAACTTCTTCAAGGAAGTTCACCTACACCGATGACATCTGCTGTGCAACTCAGGCATCCAAGTTCGACATCCTCGAGGAAACACTCACGAAAGACATGTCTCTGATATCTGATTACTGTAAAAAATGGCAACTAATTCCTAGCACTGCAAAAACGGTATCATCTGTTTTCCATCTACACCATGCCTCGGCCTCAGCCTCGCGTGAGCTTAATGTGCAGCTTGGCGATACGAGAATCCGGCATGAAGCCCAGCCAGTCTACCTTGGCGTTACTCTCGATCACACCCTGTCATTTCACGAACATCTCATAAAAACTGCAGCAAAGGTGGGCGCGAGCAATAACATCATTGCAAGACTGGCCAGCTCCTCATGGGGCATGAGCGCTGCCACACTACGATCATCATCTCTGGCATTATGCTATTCCACTGCAGAATACTGTGCCCCAGTATGGTTCCATAGCCCCCATGTCCACTCGGTCGATTCCAAATTATATACCTCCATGAGGATCATTTCTGGAACCATCCGTTCCACCCCAGTTCCATGGCTGCCAGTTCTTAGCAACATCGCCCTGCTGGATATTCATCGGGGATGCGGCATCATCTAAGTTCATTTCCCACGTCTACGCTCGACCGGACCTGCCAATATACGCGGATATCTTCGCCCACCCTGTCCAACGCTTGACGTCTCATCACCCAATCTGGTCCCCTACGCCTACACTGAACTTCTCTGTTCCAGACTCTTGGAAACAGAGCTGGCAGTCAGCTGAGGTCAAGAACAAACACCTCATCACAGATCCCTGCAGGCGTCAACCCGGCTTTGACCTAGCACGTTATGACTGGGCCCTCCTCAATCGCTATCGAACAGGCCATGGCCGGTGCGCTGCTATGTTCCATCGCTGGGGAGCCAGAGACGACCCGAACTGCCCCTGCGGCTCCAGACAGACTATGACCCACATAGTCAACGACTGCCACCTCTCCAGATTCAAAGGAGGTCTCGAAACTTTACATCAGGCTCAACCTGACACTGTTGACTGGCCACGGAAGAAGGGCAAACACTAGAAGAAGTGTGCTGTTGTGATCAGGTTTAAGCAAAACACAAGGCCTGGCACTATCACAAGTAAAATCGTGTGGCAGGAAGAAAGTAGAAGGGGAATTATCAGAGGACTAGAGGTAATATTTTCTATCTTTTTTCCTTTCACTTCTTTCAAGATGATGTGGTTACTCCCCTTTACAAGGTGTCATGAGTGAGTTTAATTATTGCTGATATGCAGAATTAGTTAATCTAAGAATTTGGTAATGAAAGGGGAGGGTCTGGGAAGACAGCATAATGGTTATACAAAAGACTTTCATGCCTGAGGCTCCAAGTCCCAGGTTCAGTCCGCAGCACCATCAGCTGGAGCTGAGCAGTGCTCTGGTGTTTCTCTCTGTATATCTCTCATTGAAATAGAAGGAGAAATGATGTGCATTTAGTGAATGCTTCTTATTGAAGTCACTGATGTCAGAGTCACAGAATGTCTCTTGTAACTTTTTAAATATATATATATATGTATATATATATTTCTTTGATGATTTTTTTTTAAACGAAAGCACAGCTCTGCTCTGGCTTATGGTGGTGCAGGGGACTGAAACTGGGACTTGGGAGCCTCAGGCATGAGATTCTGTTTGCATAACCATTATGTTACCTACCCCACCCTCTTGTTAACTCTTTAAAAAAAAAAGACCTAAGTGAGCCCTCACACAATCTCTGGCAACAGTAATTCCTGGGTACATTTCACAAAGTAGGTTGTTTAACTATAGTGAGATTTCTAAGAACATGACTTAAAAAAAAAATTTTCACTCTGTAAGAGCTCTTTGTCCATTTTAAGCAACTAGTGAGAAATACCAGGGGGTCAGTACAAGAACAACTTGTCCCATAAGCAGACAACCAGTAGGTTGGAAAGACAGACCTACTCCACAGGTCTGTCTGTTTCCCAGGGATTGCAACAATTTGTATAAACGGAAAAGAAGACTTCTGCTCCTCACTCCTATTTTCTCATAATGCCTCTTGGCATTTGTACCACAACTATGATTATATATACTTCAGTGGAAGGAAGAAGTAGGAGTCGGAAATGTATTATGAGCTCTGACGAGGTTATGAGAACAGAATGCTGATGAGGATGTAATTAGTTAGACATGTCCGCTTTAAGATAAAAGAAGCATAAGGATTCCATGTTGCAGCTTAAAGCTCAACAGGTTTATTACTGAGTCGACTTTGTGAGATTTCTATGACTGATTAAGATGACAATTTTGGATGGAGTAGGAAAGTATAGGACAGTGTTAATATGCTGACATAGAAAACTTCTTTTTAGAATTTGACTCAGGTTCTACGAAGTGTGCTGATGACACACTAAATACCGACTCACCAGTATCTTTCAATCACCATTTATTTCCTTGGAATTCCATTGGGTGTGATACTCAGAGTGTCCGAGATCATCTATCATTTCGTTGGACATCTTCACAGTCCCTCTGCTTCCTGACTGAGTTATTTATGTAACATTATTCCACACAGGAGAGCCCAGCTGCTAAAAGTCTTAGTATCAAGAATAAGAACACATTTTTATTAGCTCTTTCATCTTGTCTACAATGTGTTTTCCTTAGTTTAAATAATAACCACTTACTAGTTCCCCCCACCATAACTCACTCTGCTGTGTGTGTCTTTGGAGGGAGAGAATACCCTTGTACTTTTGGGGTTCCAGAATGGGGCCTTTATAAAACTCAATATGAAATTGATGCGCACTATTTATAATCACCCAGTGAGTTTGAGCTCATCAACCTGGACTGGGAACTGCAAAATGTATATATATATAAAAGAGAGGGAGAATGGTGGGAACAGGAAGGGGGTAGGAAAGACAAAAGAGAAAGAACTCTAGAGGATTAGAAAGTTTTGAGCAGAGAATAACGTATCACAATTTAAAACAGGAAAACCCAGAAGCAGCATGTTTGAAAAGGGTTGCTCATGTAGGTGGTTTTTGGGACACAGTACATTTGTATCAATGAGAGATTTGGGTGGCATGCTGTTCTTGTACTGTGCCTACTTGGGTACGTTCCCTGGTTAGAGCAGATGGCAGTCCTTCGTGAAATTTGGAAGGTGGAGGTTAAGCCGCAGCGATTTTGGATGTGTTATCACATGTCTGCTGAGTAACCTTGTTAGTTGTTCTTCTTCTAGCGTTTGCCCTTCTTCCGTAGCCAGTCAACAGCGTCAGGTTGAGCCTGATGTCAAGTTTCGAGACCTCCTTTGAATCTGGAGAGGTGGCAGTCATTGACTATGTGGGTCATAGTCTGTCTGAAGCCGCAGGGGCAGTTCGGGTTGTCTCTGGCTCCCCAGCGATGGAACATAGCGGCGCACCGGTCATGGCCTGTTCGATAGCGATTGAGGAGGGCCCAGTCATAACATGCTAGGTCAAAGCCGGGTTGATGCTTGCAGGGATCTGTGATGAGGTGTTTGTTCTTTACCTCAGCTGACTGCCAACTCTGTTTCCAAGAGTCTGGAACAGAGAAGTTCAGTGTAGGCGTAGGGGACCAGATTGGGTGATGAGACGTCAAGCGTTGGACAGGGTGGGCGAAGATATCCGCGTATATTGGCAGGTCCGGTCGAGCGTAGACGTGGGAAATGAACTTAGATGATGCCGCATCCCCGATGAATATCCAGCAGGGCGATGTTGCTAAGAACTGGCAGCCATGGAACTGGGGTGGAACGGATGGTTCCAGAAATGATCC
This sequence comes from Erinaceus europaeus, assembly GCF_950295315.1. Lineage (NCBI taxonomy): Eukaryota > Metazoa > Chordata > Mammalia > Eulipotyphla > Erinaceidae > Erinaceus > Erinaceus europaeus. The sequence continues at coordinate 8,439,226 of NC_080172.1, forward strand.
TCATGGAGGTATATAATTTGGAATCGACCGAGTGGACATGGGGGCTATGGAACCATACTGGGGCACAGTATTCTGCAGTGGAATAGCATAATGCCAGAGATGATGATCGTAGTGTGGCAGCGCTCATGCCCCATGAGGAACTGGCCAGTCTTGCAATGATGTTATTGCTCGCGCCCACCTTTGCTGCAGTTTTTATGAGATGTTCGTGAAATGACAGGGTGTGATCGAGAGTAACGCCAAGGTAGACTGGCTGGGCTTCATGCCGGATTCTCGTATCGCCAAGCTGCACATTAAGCTCACACGAGGCTGAGGCCGAGGCATGGTGTAGATGGAAAACAGATGATACCGTTTTTGCAGTGCTAGGGATTAGTCGCCATTTTTTACAGTAATCAGATATCAGAGACATGTCTTTTGTGAGTGTTTCCTCGAGGATGTCGAACTTGGATGCCTGAGTTGCACAGCAGATGTCATCGGCGTAGATGAACTTCCTTGAAGAAGTTTCTGGGAAGTCATTGATGTAAATATTAAATAGCGTAGGAGCCAGAACAGAGCCCTGGGGGAGGCCACTTGAGACAAGTCTCCATCTGCTAGACTTGTCACCCAGATGTACCCGGAATCTTCTGTTTTGGAGAAGAAACGATATAGTGTTGGCCACCCATGGAGGCAGGCATCTTGAGATCTTGACTAGGAGACCACGGTGCCAGACCATGTCATAGGCTGCTGTGAGATCAACAAAGACAGCACCCATCTTTACATTCTTCTGGAATCCATTTTCAATGTAAGTTGAGAGGGCCAGGGCTTGTTCGCAGGTAGATCTTCCTGCGCGGAAACCAGCTTGGGCGGGTGATAGGAATTTCTCTGTAAGATGAGAAATACGTGACAGAAGCAGCCTCTCAAGGAGTTTGTAACACACGGAGAGGAGAGAAATTGGTCTATAGCTGGCGGCCAGTGTTGGGTCTTTCTTGTTAGTGATAGGCAATGTATGGGTCACAGCTACTCTGCCTAATTCCTTCTGTTTCTGACTCCTCAGTTAAATTTGTTGAAATCCAAGATCAAGGATACCAGCTTTTTCCCCAAGATATTTTCTTACTAAAATCCAAGTAGCAAGAATTGGCCCCTAATAAACTTTCGAATGGAAGAGACTGTAATTCCAACAAACACACACTCCTGTTAAGTGTATAATTAATTATACATTTACACACATATATCACTACTGTATAAAGTAACCTATGCATCAGTATGATATATATGATGAAATGCTTTGGCTAACATCAGAATTCACTTGTGTTCCTTGAGACTGGAAATAGTGAGTCTAGGAATAGTGATCGTTTGCAAGCAGAAAGATTACATCCTCGTTTCAAGTCCTTCATTAAATCTGTTTGGGGGTTGAAGATAGTAGCAGGCAGAATATTTAGTTGGGAAAAAAAATTGTCAAGGGTCTTAGTTCACCTAGAAGCTTTGAGCTTTAAAACTCCTGAAAATCATGCTTTCTCCTCAATTCTTTGTTGACTGTATGCGTGACAAACCTTTAAACATGTGGGGAACAAACTTGGCCCATCGCTACCCACAACACAACAGTTTTCAGACTTGTCTCCATTGCACTATGGGTATGGGGCACTTTGGTACTGTGGAGTGGTGATGGCTCAGCAGTGTGTGTATATGTGTCTGTGAGAGAGAGACGGACAAAGGAAGATTCGGGGAGAGAGATTCTGTCAATTCATTTTCATACTATGCTTTACTGCAGGTCCCTGTTCAGGCGCCATATGCTGGACTAGCTTTGCGGGCAGGAGACAGATGACCAGGGACTCACGGCTGAGCTGGGAAGCAGTGCAATGTTTATTGAGGAAAGAATCTGCATTTATAGTTTCCAGGAAGGAAGTGGTAGGGTGGGAAACAGGATGTGACTAAGAGAGGGGCCAGAATGAAGAGAGTGCAAACCAGTGGGATTAAACCAATGCCCTGCAGGCAGGTAAAACAGTTACTGTGTAAATAGATCACAGCCTTAAGCAGGGGGGAGCTGGCATACTGTCCAACACTTTCCTATGTTAAATTCAAAGGTTTCAGGCAAAACTGTATTGGATTCTTTTGACTATTAACTGTAAGATTTCCTCTTCAAGGTCTCCTGTCACTGGTTGTTACGATGCAACAATGAGGAAGGTTTACAATATGCACAGAGGTAACAACAGCTCAGATCATTTCTAAGGTTATATATGTTTATCAGTTTTTATTTCTCTGCAGTGTCAGGGATTAAACCTTGGGGCTCAGGCATGCCAAATATGCACTTCACAGCCAAGTTATCTTCCAGGCCCTGTTTTCTTCCTTTTTTTGTACTCAAATAACTAAAGCTAGAAATGGTTCAGTCCATTTGGTTAAGCACATTTGTAGTAGTAGGTATGACAAAGATTTGTGTAAGTCTACTGCTGGGAAGATAATAGCAATACCATGCTACCAATAGGCATATAATTTAAATGTTATCCTATTTCTTGACAAAAATATTAGAGAACCAGAGTATCACTCTGGCATTTGCTATGTCTGAGAATGGAACATTTTGCTAGTAACTGGCCAGCATATACATTCCCAGAATATTCAGGTGTGGGGGTCGGGTGGTGGCTCAGTGGGTTAAGCGCATGTGGTGCAAAGCACAAGGACCCGCAGAAGGATCCCAGTTTGAGCCTCCAGCTCCCCACCTGCAGGGGAGTCGCTTCATAGGTGGTGAAGCAGGTCTGCAGGTGTCTATCTTTCTCTCCCCCTCTGTCTTCCCCTCCTCTCTCCATTTCTCTCTGTCCTGTCCAACAACGAACATCAGCAATGGTAATAATAATAATGACCACAATGAGGCTACAACAACAAGGGCAACAAAAAGGGGGGAAAAGTGGCCTCCAGGAGTGGTGGATTCATGGTGCAGCAATAACCCTGGAGGGAAAAAAAAAAAAAAAGAATATTCAGGTGTCTAGAGTCTTAGTTAAGGACAAGGTTGAAAGTAATTAATAGAAACCGTCATGTTCATTCAGAATCAGATTTCTACCATGTATGAATTAGTGATTCACATTTAAGTTTTTTTTTTTTTTTTTTTTTTGGCACTGGGGCCATGTGGGGTCATGTGCACCTGTGACTTCCTCTCTCCTGAGCAGATGTTTTCACTCATTCTTGTAATTTCACAGAAGGGAGAAACATCATGGCACCGGCGTTTCCCTGGGTTCTATGACACTCCAAGTAGTGCCGGCACTGGCAGCTGGCAAGGTGTGGGTCCCCGAGTTTTTGCAAGTTCAAAGAAACTAAAACATAGCAGGATAAACAGTTTTAAGATGCAAAACACATACTGGGGTGACAGGGTAAGTTCACACAACGCAATCTCCTGCCTGAGATTTGGAGGTCCCAGGATGAATTCCTGACACAACCCTAAACCAGAGAGCTGAGCACTGCTCTGGTCAAAACAAAAAGCATGAGGCTGCAAGCGGGATCTTCAGCACAACATATGCCCAACTGGTTCTCTGCCCTCACTTAGTTGAAATAAGATGCAAAACAGTAACAGAGTAGCTTGGTGGCTTAGTGCATAAAGGACAAGATCTGCACATGTCCAGACCTGCAATTTAGTTGCTCATATAGCCTATGACAGAACAATGCTCTGTTCTAATAGATAGTCAAGCACAAATATAAACAATGATAAATTACGCATTAAAATGTTACCATGAAAATTTTTTTCCATCTTATTCAAAAGCAGCAACCGATTTTTCTCATCTTGAAAAAAGAAACTTTCTCTCATCTGACAATAAAAGGCTTGAGATCATTCGGCTGTTTTTTAAAATATTTATTTATTCCCTTTTGTTGCTCTGGTTGTTTTACGGCTGTAGTTATTGATGTCGTCATTGTTGGATAGATAGGACAGAGAGAAATGGAGAGAGGAGGGGAAGACAGAGAGGGGGGAGAGAAAGATAGACACCTGCAGACCTGCTTCACTGCTTGTGAAGTGACTCCCCTGAAGGTGGGAACCCGGGGGCTCGAACTGGGATCCATATGCTGGTCCTTGGACTTTGCGCCACCTGCGCTTAACCCACTGGGCCACCGCCCAACTCCCTCATTCTATTTTTACATCACAGGTATGTGTACTAACTAGTTGAGGGTTCTCAGTACCCTTACAATGACAAGGCAATCTGTGTCACTCTCCCTCCCTCCTGACAGTGGAGGGGCATTTTAGAGTATTAATTTGGAAATAGTTGACAGCAAAGTAAAATAAACAGCAGAAGAGAGTGGGTAAGTGATGTTTGGAAGCTACCAACAACTTGCTGGTTGAAACCAGCAAGGTCATGCAGTATTCACAATGCTAACGTTCTCAGCTACTTTTAGTTGGAACTACTACTGTGGGGGCAGGGAGTTGGTGCATCCGGTTCAGCACACATAGTACTAAACACAAAGATCCGGGTTCAAGCCTCCGGCTGCCCACATACTGGGGGGATGCTTCACAAGCTGCGAAGCAGGTCTGCAGGTGTCTCTTTCTCTCTAGCTCTCCTTTCAATTTTTCCTCTGTTCTGTTAAATAAAATGGAAACAATGGCTGCCAAGGGCAGTGGATTTGTAGTGCTGGCACCCAGCCCCAGCAATAGCCCTGGAGGCAAAAAAACAAAAAGTTAAACTATATAGCAAAATTTTTTTTTTATTCTTGTTTTCAGATTTCTATGATCCGTTTGTAGCTCAAAGGCTTTGAAAAGAACACAAGTGCTTATCAGAAAAACGTCCAACCAGTAAATGTAGTCACACAGCCACCTCCACCTTCTAGGCTGGTGGATGTTTTAACTATTGCACTTTTGTGTTTATTTTCCTGACACTGATATAGTTAAGTTACAAAAAAGGGTCCTAAAAATACTTGCCCAAACCAACTAGTTATATCTTGTATATATACTATGAAGTCGAGTCTCTGGAGAATTTACTATGGCACTATGCCCAAATTACGATTGGTATGAATACATTCAACTTGCTTCCACATTATACCAAAAAAGTTACTTAGCAACTTAAGTAACTTCAATCTCTTTTAACTACACCTACTGTATTATGATAGACTGGAGAGGGAAAACTACACTAGTTTTTCTGTCTTCAGTGATTTCTATAAAGTATGCATTATGTAAACACTTCTTGAAAGAATGGTCAAAATGTCATAATAAATGTTAGTGGGCCACCCCCCCCAAGGAAAAAAAAACAGGCCAAAATCTATTTAATTTTGACTTCGTAAAATAAGGGTTCTTTTTAAAATGCAATTACTAAGATAAAGGACTGTACTGTTATTGTGAGCCTCAGCATGGCAGGGCTGTTTTATTAGCAAGACACTGCAGTTGAATTTATATATACTTTTTAGGTCACAGAGAGAATTTAATAAACACTGTGGCCTTTTGCCTGACCATATTTAAGAAGTCAATAACAGAATAAAACAAATCCCAGGAGATGGAATTCAGAGATTCTGGGGACTTCAGTGCCCACTGTTTCATCTATGTAACACAGGCAGTTCATGGGACATAAAATAAGAAATCATTGACAACCTATAGTTTTCATTTTTTTTTAAACAAAAAAGACAATATATTAAAAACTTTTACATGTATTTTAGGATTCTAACCAGTTTAAACAGTCTTTAAAAACAGGTGGTTTCTGTTCTAAAGTTTGTTTCTGCCCAAAGAGGTACAAACAGACTCATTCTGAAATATTTCCAAATGTTCATTTCCGGGGGTGGAGGGGTGGGTTATGGGGAACAAACAGCTGAGAATATTTATATGGGCAATTATTAGCTAAGATATTTGATCTCCTCTTAGCTATAAAAATTAACTGAATTTAAGTTCAATCTTGAGAAATGTCATCTATAAACACAACTGCAAAACTTTCAAGTCATATTCCCAACGTTCCTCTTGTCCTGTTTGAAAGTTAGTTTTCACTTATTATCACAGCTGAGAAAACAAAACAAAAACATAACTTAACCCAGGATACATGGTCGATTTGAAAACTGTTTTATCATCCACTACTAAAATACAGGCGAGGTTCCAGTTCAGAGTGACAAACAAAACAAAGATCTGACTTAAAGTGCTACATTTCTGAAGACCTGATATAAGAATGAAACACAGACAGAATTGTCATACTGTAATTGTTCTCTTTATGTGCTTTTCATTCTAAAACCAGTCCTTTTCAGAGAACAAAAAGGTAAGACGCTTAGACAAACTTGACCAGAGAGGTTTTTTTAGGCTATGGCACCAGTCAGCTAGAAAAACTCCTTTATGTTAAATAGGAACATTTCCCCAATACTCTTCAACTACATTTATTTTAGTTCTCCTCATGAACTCATTTTAGAGTTTAAATACCTTTAATAAGACACAGAGTTTGGTTAGAGTAGAAGTACTCTGGTTAATGCTCAAACTGTGACTGGCCAGAGGAAAGCATTAAAATACAGTCTTTGCCGTGTCTCACTATATAAAGGTTCATCATTTCCAAACCAGTGAATGGAACTTGAGTGATTTACCAGTTCTGTTTTCCATTATGTGCCTCAGATACCGAAGATTGGGTACCGGCCGGACACAAGAGAATGAGTTGCAGAATGTGACAGTTGTTCTGAGGTTGATTATTACAGACATATTAAACTCTTTAGTTCCATTCTAATTATACAGAACATCGGTCCAATAACATACGGATAGAGAACAGAAGCTAGAAATGTCTCTCATTCAGTATTCAGAGATAAAAGGGTAAACCATTCTTCTGATTATTTTCTATAAGTTTTTTTTCTTTCTTCCTTCTTTCTTTCTTTCTTTCTTTCTTTCCTTCCTTCCTTCCTTCCTTCCTTCCTTCCTTCTTTCCATGTTGAAATCTGTTGACAACTAACTTCCGGCATTTTCCTGGATTACTGCATGAAGAGGATACTGAAGGCCATTACTACACAGCATACTGCTACATAAGGACTCTTCCGTTCACCTGTTAAAAATACAAGGGAGATATTTATGATAATTGATCAAGTTAACTGAGATGAACAGGGTAAGATTACTAATTAATATGGGAGAAAGTATAAATATGAGAATCGGGCTAGTCACTGGGGCGCCGGGCAGTGAATCCACTGCTCCCAGTGGTCTATCCCCCATTTCTTCTTTTTTGTCTATACCATAAAACTGTGTACAACTAGTTTGGGTCTTTTCTCATGTTTAGTACTCCTGATACTTTGGGTTAATTCTATTGTGAGGGGCTGTTTTGGGCACCAATTACTGTAAGACACTGTATGCATTATAACTGTGTAGCAACCAAAAATGTCTACACTCACTGCTTGTGTCTATCTCTAGCATAAAAAAAAGTCATAGTAGTCACAGTAAGAATTAAAAAAAAAAAATGTCATAACATAACAGGATGTAGGCCTTAAAATAGGTACTTTTCTGTGAAACTATATGTATATTAATTTTCTTTCCCAGTCTGCCTGCCAAGAGTTATTGCTGGAAGTGAATATCCATATGACTTCACCACTCCTGAGAGTTCTTTCTTTTTTTGTCTTCTTTGATTGAAACAGGACAAGCATGCACAAAGCTATACATATTTATTAGCCAGTTCAGGAACATATAGTATCTGATACCTAAATGAGTGAGGTTATTTTTATACATTCTAGCTCCCTGTTCATGAAGTACTATGAAGCATTTGTCAACTTTAGTTCAAAAAAGCCAAAGAAACAGAGCTCAGTGGAAAACTTGAAGAGTTTTTACAGAAATGTACCAAGCTGAGAAGCCTATACTTCAAAAAGGCAACTGTTTTTGTCCTGTGACAGTAATTCACAATTGATGATTATAGAAAGATACATACCGATTCTGGCGCACTTCCAAAATATGCCCAGCAGTCTGCAGAGAATAAAGGAAAAAAGAAGAAAGTAGAGTAGCTGTTGAATACTGGAAAGATAAGTTTATCGACAATCTCACAACCGCTATAAAACTAGGACATATATGGTACTGAAGGTCGAGGACGTTAGACTGGGTATAAATTAATGACACTGGCAAGATATGTTCCACTGGCCATCAAAAAGATTCATTCAGTCAACTTTATAAGCATAAAAATATATGACAGTTGCAAAAACAGTAATCTTGAGAAAATTTTAAATAGTTGTTTCTATATCAGTTTTCACATAAAAAATAAAATGCATTCATAAAACAAGTTACCCTGTAAAAGGTCACTGTATATTCAGTGATTTATGACCATGAGTCCAATGACAGTGTCTTTTCTCACTATAAACTGAAAAACACAGCTTAGGGGTTAGGTGGAGACTCCCTGTCCACCATACACTAGGACTAATGTTCAAGCCCCTTGTCTCTAGCCAGAAGGGAGGACAAATTTCATTAATTAGTTCCAGAGCACTACTGCAGGTGTCTCTGCCTGTCCTCAAAAAGGGGGAAGAAAAAAAAAAAAAAAAGAAAGGCCACCATGAACAGTGTAGTCATAACCCTGGCAGGAAAAAATAATAAACAAACAAAACTCCTTGTTTAAGAACACAATATAAATGAACTAAAAAAATATCTAAACCACATTGGAAACCGGAGGGTTAGAATTGAAATGCCATTTAAATTTTATGAATATACTAAGAATTAAGTACTTATTCTATAAATACACCACATATTTGCATGTATAAAAAAGTAACTTAAAAGATAGACAAGTGGTGGTCTGGGAGGTGGTGCAGTGATAAAGCTTCGGACTCTCAAGCATGAGGTCCCGAGTTTGATCCCCAGCAGCACATGTGCCAGAGTGATGTCTGCTTCTTTCTCTCTCCTGTCTTATAAATTAAAAAAAAAAAAAAGATAGACAAGTGAATCATTTCACAAGTAACATTTGTTAACATTCAAACAAAATAACATTGTAGACAGCTATTCCGTCTGACAAGACGAGAATTATAAATTAACACTAATCATGGTAGCAACAAAATGACAACATTTCAGTTCCTGGAGTATGAATATTGCTGCTTTTTGCCCAAAAAGATGGTACTTAAGTCTTCAGCTCAGGCTTAATAAATTGACAAAAATGTGTATATTTTTGAAGAACTCACAAACTAACAGGTTCAACAATTTCATAGTAGGATTAGTGGGTGAAAGCCAGACACATTCCTGAAAGTAGTTTCATAAAAGAACCAGACTGTGCATAATTCCGATCTTACTTAAGTCGGTGCTTAACGGTGTACAAGCTATTTTCTCTTTTAAACAGCAACAACCTTCATAGGGTCGTTACATGGATGAAACGTTATCATTAAAACAAGCTCTCAGCCAAGCGGCTAGTATTGGTTGTGTTCAGTCACAGGTTAAAGATACATGTATGTGACAGTAACTTCAGAGATCAACTAAATTTGCCTTATAGTTCATCAAAAATCGTTATCATGGTACCTCATTCTAAAACCCTATTGACAAGAACATGACTACAGATTGAGTTAGTCTGGTTCAGAGCCCAGGAGGCAGGGACAGCGGAAGAAGCTCCAAGGAAACTTAGAATAGCACTGAATAGTATAAAGCCCTGTGATTCCAGTTAAGGTCTTTTTCAGGTCTAGAAAGTGACTCCCAAAGGTTACTGGGAACCAGTACAACAACAGGTATACATATTAAAATCAATTTAACTGAAAAAAAAATTTTTTTTTCCTTAACTTAGCAACTTAATTCTGTAATTTCTCAACAATGATCTATTATAACACACTTTTTGATCCCTGGCATCCTATGTGCCAGAACTATATTCTGGTGACACCACCCATCCGCCACCCCCCTCCCCCCCAAAGACATCTTTATTCAAACAAGAACAACAAGGAAACTGAAGGGTCAATGAGCCAGTTCACTGGATAAGGCACACAAAGAACCCATCCCTGCTGTAATGCTGGGAACCCAGTGAACTTCCCCAGGGGCTGCCCTAGATTTGAGTCTTAGTACCACAAGGGAAGCACTATATATATATAACACCACAGGAAACTCCAGAGTTGTAGTGCCTCTCTCTCTCTCTCTCTCTCTAAGTGAATGAAAAAGTGACTCTGTGGTAACTTCACACACCTGTGAGGCCCTGGCAATGCAAAAACAAAACCAAACAAAAACCATTGTCACTAAGCTGTTTGGTCTCTACAGCTATGAACCAGCACATACAACGGCTGGTAATGCTATCAGGCTAATGAAAATAGGAAATAAGACAAGACAGCATTTTTTTTACTTCCCCCCTACAGTTCCTTAGTTTTCTATTATTTGAAGCAGCGAAAAAGTAATTTTCAAACAACGAAGTCATCAAGAAATTATATTCTACAACCCACGGAGACATCTCTGCTTAAGCATGGAGAACTCACACTGATAAAGGTGAGTTTATTGTGATTCTCATATGTATTGTAAAATAAAAAGAAAAAAAGGTCTGTAGAAATTCTATCTATAAAATACATTTATGCACAAGCCAGAAAACAATGAATCTTGGGCTAGCGAGACAGTACAATGTGTATGCGGATGACTTGCATGCTGGATGGAGCCTCTGCAGTGCCTGGTTCAGTCCCTGGCACCACCACAAGCTGAGCAGTCAAAAAAGCAAGCAAGCAAGCAAGCACAACGGGTTTTAACATTCACATAAAATAAAAAGCCTTTGGAACTGCTGACTATACTTTAAAATAGGCACTTTTTTTTTTCTTCCATGTAGGAGAAATATACTACTACTCAACCTCTACTGTAAGGCTGGTAGCCCTGTGAACTCCTTTTTTGTTTTTTTTAATGTAGCATGTTATGGACACATTCCTGCTTCTAAATGAATGCAGAGCAGAAATTTCCACATGCAATTCATTTTATTCACAGTGACCTTAAACAGCCTTTTTATTGTCAAAATGGTGAGAAGAATAACTACACTGGCTAAGCTGGAACTAGTGGAAAGCCTGGTTTTATTAATCATTGTTTAACTTAATGTTGCAGTTATAAGAACCGATACATGTAAAGACTTAACAGAATTCCATACAACTGATCAAGAGTACATCAGAACTTCAGAGGGGAGGAAAAGGTAGAATGACAAGAAGACAATGTCTACAAAGTAAGAAATGATAGTCTGACATAGCAGGCTTCTAATTTGATTTTTTTTTCCCTTTTCATTAAAACCATGAAGGTGCTAGAGACAACAATTACTCCTATGTGAAGCAATTATTTCATGCTGTTATTGGTGAATATGATCAAAGGAGTTACAGACTACTAATCAAGAAAGGATTAAGAAAATTAGTCATTGAAATTTATAATATTTAAGTTAAAGTTGAGCTTATTTTTAGCGCCAATCTCTTTTTATGCACTCTTCACTTTAAAATGGTTTCTGCAGGATGGGGGGGTGTGGATCGACATGCCAATGTCCATGTCCAGTGGAGAAGCAATTACAGAAGCCAGACCTTCCACCTTCTGCACCCCATAATGATCCTGGGTCCATACTCCCAGAGGGATAAAGAATGGGGAAGCTTCCAATGGAGGGGATGGGATATGGAACTCTGGTGGTGGGATTGTGTGGAACTGTACCCTCTTATCCTAAGGTCTTGTTGATTATTAATAAATTAATAAAAAAGAAAGAACAGAAGAAATTTATAGTTCCATATTGTATATTAAGTTCAGATGTGGATGATGGTATGAATGTACTTAGAGTGGATATAATATGCTCAGAACTTAGCTTTTATGACTTTTTGTGGATATACAATTTTGCAGTTTTTTTTTAAATGGAGGAAACAATGGAAAAACACACACATTATAAGAATTAAGTTCTTTAATGCCTTTACTGGTAATTTATATTCACTGTCTATAAGACAAGTTGGGTGGCTAGACATCATTAATAACATACCCGGTTTTATTTCTGTCCAGGATGGTGGGTGCCAAGGATCGGATATAAGCACAGGTACATATAAGCAGCAAGATTACAGTCAACAGACTCTGAAAATTGAAAATGGCAGACTAAAACGAGAAAAAGAGAAAAGAAATTATTATTACAAGAAAAAAACTGTATAGGCCAAAAAAAAAAAAAGCCTGATAACTAAATTAAGAATCATATTTCATTCGTAAGAAAGGCAAACAGAATGATGTTTGAGGACACTCAGAAGAATTGTGTTTCAAAAGTATACATTTCTGGTTATTATTTAAACTAAAGGATAAAGACGACAGTTTGGAAACTCTCAATTCAAGAACATGAAACATTGCCAAAAGTACAACGATACTAAAATAACAGACCGACGCTAAGTCAACATACTATGAATATAGATGTCTTAGCAGCACAGACCACTAGAAAGATAGGTGGTTAAGTATATAACCATAGAGAATTACTCAAGTCTCAAAGTCTGCTCCCAAATTGGCAGAATGGATGGCAAGTTTGGATATATTCTGAATGTTGGCTAAAGTTGGGTTTTCTTTTCTTTCTTTCTTTTTTTAAATTTACTTGTAAAAATTACCATAGGATAATAAGTATATCATGTTTCATGCATCAGCTGATATTAGTTAGGTTTTGATGAAAAGAAAAAGCATTTTCAATTTGCTCTTAATCTTCTAAAGTTATTTTAAAAAGCTTAACGTAGTAGCCAAAAGATAACATAAACTTCCTAATAACATAGAAATAGAGGTTTCTAGAGTAAAATGTTGGTCAACTTACTCAAAATTCATTCATGCCATCTTTTCCAGGAAGACTTCTTAAACTCATCTGCTTCCTTTTTCTAATTTCATGTAGAACTTAACTTTTTATCCCCACAGCAAACTGTTATACATTATTAAAATAAGTAACTCCCTCATCACTGATGTGTCAATAGTGTCTTATACTCAAGTCCCCAACATCTGACAGCATACCTGTCGCGTGTCAGCCAGGTAAAGGATGGCTGAATAAATCAAACAGCTTTTTAAAAACATCTCCGCGACATACAGATATAAAACATTGCAATGTGTTATAGCAGTCAGAGATAAGCCTATTCAGTAAAACCATGACAAGAATGATCGTGATCCATAAGAGAACTGAGTGTTAGCTAAGAATCCTTACAGACTCTATACTGCTCTCCCTATGTAGCTTCAGAAATAGGTATTTCCAGAAGATACAACCTCAATGTTTCACCATCGACAGACCACCAAGTTCTGGTGATCTGGTGATTCAGCCTGCCTGACTGGAGGACTCCTTTGACTACACAGACATTACTTAACAAGAAGGACTCATTCTCCCCCTACTAATCTATTACCCTTCACAAGCCCTGATTCTGTCGCCTGAAGGTGAGTGAGTGACCAGTTGAAGCTGGCCTTCTGAACACTGAGGAATTCAAACCTTTCACTTAGGTGGCTGAGTAGATAATTAAAATACATAAAATCAACAAATTTACTACATAGTAGGTAGGTGATTCCCCACTTATAAAGGCAAGGTGTCTAGTAGATACAAGTCAACAAGGAGTATGTCACAAAAGGTCTAAAACATACTGAAGAACATACAAGTAGAATCTTGCATATTATGCCAGATTCTTAGACCGGAGGTTGCCATTACACAGCTGGACCTATACATAATACCAACAATTACCTTTAAATAGACAACTGATTCTCAAGTTTACATATGGAAATAAATATGAAGACAAGTCAGAATACTCAAATCAAACAAACAGCGCTGGACGTAGCCACATAGTGGACAAGGCATTGGACTCCCAAGGACGAGTTGATCTATAGCACCAGGGCGCCTTAAAGGGAAGGGCAGAAGCACAATTCAAGATAACCATCCTATTCCAAACTCTTTTTTTAAAATGATTTAAAAAATTTATTTATTCATTCATGAGAAAGACAGGCAGAGAAAGAACCAGATGTCACACAGGTACATGCGCTGATGGGGATTGAACTCAGGACCTCATGGTTGAGAATCCAGTGCTTTATCCAGTGTGCCACCTCCTGGACCACCTATTCCAAAATTTTTCATTACATGTGCAAAGTCTCCTCTGTCAAGTTAAGTCACAGGTTTTCTGGATAACAGTGATGTCTTTTCTTACTCCTCCAAATTTCATACCTACCAGACATACTCCTTCTTTATAGCTAAGTAGAGCTTCCGCAACACTTGAAGTAGCGTTACTGTTTTATTTATCCAGTAAATTAAAATATCCAGAAGGAAATAAGCCTGATGTATCCGTTACTTTGTACAAGAATTCTGAAATAAATTATAATTTGTTCAACTTCTTGATATAATGAAACTTAGACCTTTGGTTGGCACATTAATCATTATAGTAGATAAAATAACCGTCAACTACTTGGTAAAGCAAAATAGTTCTTAAACATGAAACCACCTGCAATGCTGAGACCTTTTTTTGCTTTTAAACTTTTAAAAACAAATTTTATTGACTTATGGTTGATTTACAAATCTAAGGATTGCCTGTAAGTATATAGTGTTTGCTGCACTTACCACCAAAGTTCTAGTGATGCAGGTTTTAAAAACTATTCTCAAACCAATTTGAAAACTTAGGGATCTTGTTTCAGATTAAATTTTTATCACTCTAGTTATAAAGATGGAACCTCTCATTTTCAAAGTTGTTACTGAATGATAAAAACTGTATCACTAAAGTTTGAATATAAGGTGAAAAACTGAAATTAGAATTTTGCTTTCAGTTCTGTAAGGAAAAAAACATTCTAAAAGAGACCATGCAAAACAAAAGAAACAGGAAAATGGGGGAAAGATAAGAGTAGTCTAGAGGTACAAACTGCAAGTAGGCTATTCATATTTATGTGCTAAAGGTCTTCAATTATGGCTGCTACTCCTTTAGAGAAAAGGCTGTTTTCATTAGTCCTACACTACTCAACTCCTATGTGTCTTATTTGTTTTCAGATATCAAATTAAAATGTTGATTAAGTGTCTTTATGCACAGCCCTGTCTGAGGGCCTCAAATGTTGACAGCCATCTATGTAGGAAATAAAATAAAAATCTTATCGACATGTCAATACTTGCAGTTAGGTTGAATTCACTCTGTAACAAGAACTGGATATCAGAGACTCCGTTTTTTTTTTTGTTTGTTTGTTTTTTAGATTTTTGTTTATTTATTAATGAGAAAGACAGGAGGAGAAAGAAAGAACCAGATATCACCCTGGCACATGTGCTGCTGGGGCTTGAACTCACACTTCAGCATTCAGTGCTTTATCCACTGAGCCATCTCCCAGACCAGATACTTAGTGTTTTTAAATGAAATGAGTTCACTGTTCTCTGGAGGTGGAAGGAAGTCCAGAAATGACATCTCTGACCTAATTTTGACAATAAAGACACAGCACTGGGAAAGTGGGTCAGCAGCTTATCATTTACAAATCCAGGCCAGCAATTTCTAAGTAGTTTCTTTCTTTTGCCACTAGGTTTATATCTACGTTTCTATCTGCCTGCATGATGACTCCAGCATTTCCAGTGACCTTTTTTCCTTCCCCTTTCTGACAGAGACAGAGAGAAAAAGGGGAAAGAGAGACGAGGCCAGCACTGCTCCACTGCTTGTGAGGCTTTCTCCCCCTGCAGGACCTTGGATTAATCTCAGCTCCTTATGCCTTGTAATAAATGTGTTCTGCTGACAGCTCAGCAACTCAGCAAACTTCTTATAAATTCGCAGGCACACAACTATTATCTCCTAAAGTAAAGACGGTGGAAGTGCCGGGGGAAGTTAGCCTCTGTGTAAATGTACAAACACATAGACCTTGTGTAAGTATGATAGGTGATAAGCGGTAATAACAGATTTTGGCCCTACAATCATGTACAACTAATTTTTAACAAAAGGGTCTACAGCACTAAAGTTTTTTTTTTTTTTTCCAACAAGGAAAGGAAAGTTTTTTTCAACAAATGGTGCTGGGAAAATTGAGTTGAAAAGTGCACCAGAATGAAACAGGACCACCACATTATCACTATACACAAGTTAACTCCAAATGAATAAAACACGTAGAACAGGACATTGGAAGAGGATAATTCATGAAGTTAATTTTGGAAACAGCTTTAAGAATCAAGTCCAGTGGCAAGGAACACAAAAAGAAAAATAAGCCACTGGGATTACATCAAGTCAAAAAGCTTCTGCACAGTGAAAAGAACCATCACCACAACAGGACACCCTACTGAATGGGAGATCTTCACGTGCCATAAATCAGACAAAGGACCAGTAAGCAAAACAAATAAGAACTCAAAAACTCAACAACAAAAACAATCCCATCAAAAAATGGGGAGGAGACATGGGCAGCCTTCAAAGACTATATCCAGATGGCTCATAGACAGATGAAAAAAAAATGCTTATAGCCACCGATTATGAGAGAAAAGCAGATAAAGACAAGGTATCACTTCACACCCGTGAGAATGTCATACACCAGAAGGACAGAAAAGACAAAGTGCTGGCAAGGATGGACTGACTGAAAGAGGATCACGTGGCCACTGCTAGTCGGACCTTAAACCGTTTCAGCCTCTGTGGAAGGCAGCCTGGAGATAGCTCAGAACACCTGAAATGGATCTATGCTATGGCCCAGCAGTTATTCTTGTAGAGATTTATCCAAAGATTGTATATGTACACCCAAGTTCGCAGCAATACAATTTGTAACAGCCCAAACCACGAAGCAACTCAGATGTCCAAGGACAGATGAATGGTTAAGAAAGTTGCTGTATGGTGGCTGGGTGGACCATTATGTTAAGCACATACTTTACCATGTGCAAGGACCCTAACCTTACCTGCAGGGGCAATGCTGCATGAGTGGTGAAGAAGGCTTGCAGGTGTCTGTCTGTCTTTCTCCCTATCTCCTTCTCCCCTCTGAATTTCTCTATCCTATTGAATAAATTAGTAAGATTAATGGGGGGAGGGGGGGGAGAAGGCCACTAGGAGCAGTGGATTTGTAATGTCAGCACTGAGATCCAGCAAAAACCCTGGTGGCAATTTAAGTAAAACTAAATCACTATATTTATGTATTTGTACAAAGGATCAGAACACCTGTACCTATTAATCTACTACAATGAGTTTCCAAAGTTTAATTTATGGAGCCCTTTGTTTATAAGGCTGTAACTTTTTCTTCTTCTTTTTTTTTTTTTTTAATTTCTTTACTGTGGGATTAATGTTTTACATTTGACAGTAAGTACAACAGTTTGTACATGCATAACATTCCTCAGATTTCAACACAACAATACAACCCCCACTAGGTCCTCTGTCATCCTTTTTGAACCTGTATTCCCCCCTCCCACCCGAGTCTTTTACTTTGGTGTAATACACCAACTTTTATTTTTTTAAGATTTATGAGAAGAAAGAAAAAGAATGACAGAATCAGAACTTCACTTTAGTAAGTGTGAAGCTAGGGCCTGAACTTGGATCCTCATACTTAAAAGTCTAAACCTTGATCCACTGTATCACTTCCAGGGTTGCAAGGCTGAAACCATTTTTATAGCTTGAAGGTGTCTGCCTTTCTACTGTAAGGCCATTTGTGTTGATGGTGCAACAGCAGTAACAGCCTCAGAATCATCATCTCAACCAAGTTCTCCCACCCACCCACAACCACTATGGCACACAATTCTGTGGGGGAATTAATGGCATCGTTGTATAATAAAAAGGGTACAGGGTTTGGTAACAAACAGAAAGAACCATTAAGTTTAATGTCCGCTTCCTGGCAGAGTAGGTGTTTAACCAGAATTTCCTTTCATTCCAGTCACCCCTCACTCACTAAGAACCTTCATAATGGCTTTCCCATTTATCCTTTCCTGCCAGCTAACTACCGTTGACGGAAAGTCGAGACATTCAGTGCTCTAAAAATGCTGGATTACAGCACTTGGTTTTTAAAATGGTCTCCGAATTTGAAACACCTATTTAAATATATCCTCTACATTAAGAAATCCACCTTCCTGCTGCTGTTCCACAATGCACACCATCCCCCCCGCTAAAAAGTCATTACCAAATAAGCAATTAAACATCCACAAAATAGAAAGCCCTCACTCAGTATGGCACACACCCATCTTTTTTAGTCTTTCTTCCCTCCACTGCTCAACTCCTCCTCTTGCTACAGTCTTTAAGCAGCTATTCCATCTTATGTCCTTTGTCTTCCCTGTCACTTCCTTTACCTGGAGATTAAAGTGTCCCAGCTCTAAACAATGACTCCTAAATCCTACTCACTCTTTAACGAATACGCCAGCTGACCTCCTCGAGGATGTCTCTCTCCTCAGTAGCCAAGAAAGAAATGGACATAATCACAGGCTAATCAGGTAAAGAATGGAAGCAGGGAATAATTCTGGTCCTATTTGGTTCAATATATACATATATATATATATTCGTGTTCTTTCCAACAAACCATGCAATGCAGTCTGTAGAATAGCAGAAAAAAAAAAAAAAACACAAAGAATTTATTGAACCATCTTCCCCAATGGATTGTGAAATTCTTGAGGGTACTGGCTATGCTTCACACGGCGACTTGGTGGCTCCTGATTCTCATTCATCTGAGTACTTCTCTATTCGACCTGTGATGTAAAGACCATTTTAAGAACTCTATACCTAGAGGACAAATAAAAGCGCCACCACGTTGCTGACTTGGGAGAAGTGACATGCTAGAGGGGTTCTGGAGGCATATGCATGGGCTCGGGCTAGCCAGGTGGACACCTGAAAGGAGCACAAGTAGAAAGGGGTAGGTCGGTCTTCATGGGGAGAAACGTAACTGGTGAGGATCTTGGCAGATGCATCATGATGCCATTCCAAGAATTAAATTCGCTGGAGAAGCTCAACAGTAAGACCTAACGGACAAAACTGGTTCTTAAGGTTGAGAAAATGGCAAAGGGAGAGAAAGGGAGAGGGAGAGGGAGAGGGAGAGGGAGAGAGAGAGAGAGAGAGAGAGAGCTCAACTGCCACTGATTCAACAGGTGAAAATGAAAGTGTGGAACTGAGGGTTTAAGAAGCGACAATCCACACGGAGGGAAGATCCTCATCAAGGCAGAGATGCAAAAGTCCAACCTATGAACCAACCAAATCTAGCGGACACTCGAAGCAGCCCCTCTCTCCTCAACGTGTCAGCAACTGGCCTCTCTGGGAAGACCAAGGGGTCTTTCTTGGTCTCCCGGCTTGCGAATGCAGCGGCCACATGGTCCCCGACCTGGGCACCTCGGGAGCCCCAGGAGAACTAGGTTAGAGAAGCGCACACCCAGGACCGCCGTCCAACCCTCCAGCCCCCGACTGGGGTTACAAACCCTTCCTAGATCCCAGCCGCGACCCCACCATCCCCATTCTTACCATAGTGAGGCCGGCGTAGCCCCAGCCACATCAACCTTCCGGACGCTGGGCGGAAGAGGCGTTTCCGCCCCGCCCCCTGCCTGTCCTTCACGCTTTTCCCGTTTTATGATTGGACCTTTCAGAACACGCCCTCCAGAACCACGCCTCTCGGGCGCTTGGATAGGCTGCTCTGTACAGGAAGAGGTGGGGTGTCGGTGACGTCAGCGGTTCCGCGGAAGTAGGTAAAGTTCTCATTGGATGAGCATCGTCAATCTGTAGGAAGCGGGCCTTTTGGAGGAGCCCGGAAGTGGAAACACGGAGAGGTAGGGTCCGGAAGTGGGGCATGCCTCTTTAAAAATCGATCATTACAACGCAGGGCATTTCTCTTTTTCTTGTTTTCGTTTTTTTTTGTAGTTCTCCATTAATTTCCGTTAGCACGCCGTAGCGTGCCGATTTCCCGGGTTTGCATTCCCTCCCATCTCTCCATTTGTAAACTTCTGGACTTTGCGTCTGTGGACTCTGACTCAAAAGCTTCTCTGGCCATCGGTCTGCATCGCTGGGCCTGTGGCTTTTCACTTGCAACCTTTGTACTGGAGAGATTCTTGGAAATGCGAAGTGCCTTTGAATTGTCTTGGAGTGATACGGGAATTGGGTTTACTCAGGGGTCGGGGGCTTGGTCGAATAGGCTCTGCGATCTTTCAGCACCAGCCTGCTCTTCCCAGACCACGAGGAAGGGCGCCTTCTGAGGCTGAAAAGTCCCCTCCACTGGGGTTATTAAAACTAAAGAAAGGAACCGCCTTTTCCTTTTTTTTTTTTTTTTTTTTTTTAATTGATCAGAGACTGTAGGAAAGGGATCTTCCAGGAAGATAAATGACGTCAACCTTAAAAAAATCAATTATTAAGTCAATGACCAGTTACATAAATTCCGTACATTATTTAGCTTCCTCAAATTTTGATATTCTTAGTGAATGAACCTCTGTTTCCCTCTCCTTTTGTCCTGGAATATTCTGACAATAGATGGTGAAACAGGCGCCTTGGTGTATTTTGTTTGCGTAGTTCTTGGAATTAATCTTAAAGTTAGAGCTGTAATGTTGCCCTGTTCCCTTAAGTGTCTCAGAAAATCAGGGTAGTCCTTTGGTTCCAAATACATAGTATATATTTTCTCAGAATGTTGCCTTTTAATTTTTTTTTTTTTTTTAATATTCTCTCACTGGATAGAGAAAAAGAGGGAAAGAAACTCATATTAAGTGTTGCTTTATGTGTCATAATAGACCAAACTAAGATCCTTCAACATTTAGGTCAATGCAGTGTTTAGAACATTTGGATGCTGCTATGATTATTAGTTTGCTACAGCACACTAGTTTTTATTTTATTTTACATAGCTTTACTTTTAAATCTGTTCATGTGTCAAGAGCTGGTGCAATATGCACACATAGCAAGTATTTGCTGAGGTTATTCATAGGATCTTGAGAGTGCTTTGAGTTTAACCAAGATGACCTGTTCCTTTTGTGAATGTAATGGGCTTGGAAAAGAGGGGACTACTACTATGAAAATATGAGATGCCTTCCTCCTTTCAGAAAACAAGCCATTTAATGCTCTTTGTAACTGCTTTACTATATCCTTGACAAGCCTTGCCATTGAGATGAAACATGCATAGTTATGGAAATTTTGATTTGCAATTCATCGGATTTGGTTTCTTAAAATAATAAATGTGTTTGTAGACATTGTAACTATCTTTGTGCTCTTGTAAAGAATGTTTTGATATTTGTGATTACTTAGAATAGTACCAGGAAACTAAACATGCTAGAAATCACAATTGATTTACTGTATTTAAGAATATACTATATTTATGGTTTATAGGTAATTTAACGTCATGTGCTCTTAACCATTTTTTTTCTGAAAATTGTAAAGAACAATCCTTGTTAGTTATTTTTAATATCTTTAATGGAACACAAGTGGTAACAGGTGAAACTGAACATATGTCTCTAACGCTTATTTTTGTATATGGTAGACAGAAACAATTGGATATTTAGTGTGATCTCTGAATAGGGAGCAATTGAACAAAAAACATTTTTTTTTCTTTTTCAACTGCCAGTAAGCTAATTTGAATACATGCTCTCTTGCATTGATGTTTGAAAAGTTTCCTTTCTGAAAACTGTGATGGATTCTCATTTAAAACCATCTTGGATCATTGGCTTATTAAAAAAAAAACTGTGTCATTATACTCAAATGACTCGTAAAATTTTATCAGGATGCCTAGTAATGGTGGGGATTGAACTGGGACACCAGAACCTCTGGCATATCCATTATGCTGTCTCACCCAAATATAAAAGAGTTTTCTAAGCAAAAAAGTAATGTTACATTCCTATTAAATAAACTTAATTTTTGGAGTAGTATTAAACTAGGGAAGGCTGCAAAGATAATATAGAAGTCCAACATACCCCTCACCCAATTGCCTCTGGTATTAACATATTTCATGATGCATTTATCAAAATGCACAACATTGGTGCAATGCTAGTAGCTGCACTATAGACTAATTGGATTTATACCAGTTTCTCCATTTCATATATTTCCTCTGATCCAGGGTTCAATCTAGTATGTCACATTTGCGATATATTCATAGTATTTTTTTTTCCTTTTTTGTTGCCCTTTTTTATTGTTGTAGTTATTATTGGTGTTATTGATGTCTTCGTTGTTAGATAGGACAAAGAGAGATGGAGAGAGGAGGGGAAGACACAGAGGGAGTAGAGAAAGACAGACACCTGCAGACCTGCTTCACTGCTTGTGAAGCGACTCCCCTGCAGGTGGGGAGCCAGGGGCTGAACCCGGATTCTTACACTGGTCCTTGTGCTTTGCGCCACATGCGCTTAACCCGCTGAGCTACCGCCTGACTCCCTATATTCATAATCTTACACTTAGTGCCTTTTAAAAAAAAATCCCAGTGTAAATGTATCACTTTTGCTAGCTACATCAACAATGCCTGTGCCCCTGCTAACATTTATGTGTATCCTGGAACATTGAAGCAGTACCTTTGTGAGGCTCAGCTCAGCAAAACAGCAATTAAACAGTGACTTTATCACTGTAACACTGCTTCATTGCTCCTGAAACTTGCCCCTGCTATTGGGGACTGTTATACTTTCCTTGCTCATAGTAACCTATAGCACCCAACCCCCTTAAAGATTTATTTTATTTATTGTATATGATATATAAAAGTTTTTTTTGGAGGGAGAGACAGAGACAGAAAAGCCAGATCATCAGTCAAATACAACACAGGAGATTGGACTGGAGCCCCCTATATAGGCTCTGTGCTTTTTCAATTGTGCTATGTGTTTCTTTAGTATCTTTCTTCACTTCTTCCTTCCTCCTTTCTTTCTTTCTTTGTTGTGTTATTTTATTTGATAAAATAGAGAGAAATTGAGGGAGAGAAAGAGAGAGAGAGAGACAGACAGACAGACAGACACCAGCAGTACTGCTTCACCACTCATGAAGCTTTTCCATTGTAGGTAGGGAGCAGGGGTTTGAACCCAGGTCATTGTGCATGGTAATATGTGCACTTAACCATATGAGCCATCACTCAGCCCTTTCAGCATCTGTTTTTGGTGACTTTTTTTTTTTTTTTAAATCTAGTCAAAGCCATTTTCTTTAGAATGTTTCATAAATTATTTCCATTCATAGAAGAATTGTACTGTACACTTTAAAAATTCTGTTGTTAGTATAATCAGACATATTCTGAGGAGGTATAATAATATTGTATAAAGAACTTTACTTCTCATGAAAATTTTCTAAAGGGAAGGCATAATTCCTTAAAAAAATAATCTGCTACAAATCTTATTGAGGATAGTTTATACATAGTGCTTCCTCCACAAATGTTTGATTTGTAGATGGAGTGGATATTCTTTTTATAACTATTTTTCTCAGCTTGATTTTAATTCATTATTTCAACTTACTGGGAAGTTTTGGCTTTGCTCTATGTATTGTAACTGAAAGTAGCTTAACTTTGAATGGCTTTTCTGATCAACATTTAAATTGTGTATTACAAAAGTCAACTTGCTTCTCTTGCACAAACTAGCTTCCTTTACTATTCACCGTTTCATTCATTCTTTTGGTGTTTGGTTAGATTGTTTTCTTTTGTTTCAAAGTCTTGTAATATTTTCAGTTTCTTAAGAAAATTATTCTTCGTAAGTCATTACTTTTAAATTTTTATTGTGTTTATTTACTGGATAGAGAGAGCCAGAAATCAAGAGGGAAGGGGAGATATAGAGGAGTAGAGAAATGCCTGCAGCACTGCTTCACCACTTGTAAAGCTTTCCCCCTGCAAGCAGGGACTGGTGGGGCTTGAGCCCAGGTCCTTGCACATTGTAACATGTGGGGTACCGGGGTCTTGAACCGGGATCCTTAGCTGGTCCTTGCGCCTTGTGCCATGTGTGCTTAACCTGCTGTGCCACCACCCTGCCCCCAAGACATTCTGTTTGTAAGAGACCATCTGGGCCTCCTTACAAACCAGGGTAGGAGATATCAGAGCTTTCTTTGCATCAGATCTCTCAGGGAAATTTCCCATGGACTTGGTGATGAAGGAGTCCATTGCAGATTTAGTAAAGGTGGCCTTAAAAGCTGCACTAAATCTGTTTTGTTTATTACAAGTCTCCCTCCCTCCCTCTTTCCCTTCCTTCCTTCTTTCCTTCCTTCCTTCCTTCCTTCCTTCCTTTCTTTTTTTCTTTCTCTCTCTCTTTCTTCCTTTCATGCATCAACATCTGATTATGGAAGTCTAGCTTGATGTTTTTGGTTCATTTACTTTGGATTCTTGGCTTTATGGTCAATTTTTAATGAAGCTTCCGTTTACTTTTTTGATAGATAATATTAACTATACAGTGAAATTGCTGGAAGATATATTTGGTTATCTTAGTTCTTTGAGAAATGAAGTCAGGGAGACCGCATAATGGTTATACAACAGACTTTAATGCCGGAGGCTCTGTGGCCTCAGGTTCAATCACGTACAGTCCCATAATCATCAGCCAGAGCTGGACCAGTGGTCTGGTAGAAAAACAACACATGCACTTCACATTAGAGAGCATAAGAGAAAACTCCAGGGAGTCGGGTGGTGGCGCAGTGGGTTAAGCGCATGTGTCGCAAAGCACAAGAACCGGCCTAAGGATCCCGGTTCGAGCTCCCGGCTCCCCACTTGCAGGGGAGTCACTTCACAGGCGGTGAAGCAGATCTGCAGGTGTCTGTCTTTCTCTCCCCCTCTCTGCATTCCCCGCCTCTCTCCATCTCTCTCTGTCCTATCCAAATAACCACAACAATGTTAAACAACAAGGGCAACAAAAGGAAAAATAAATATTAAAAAAAAAACCTTAAAACTCCAGAGGGAATCTCTGGTCTGTTACAAGCCTTATGCTCTATTAATTCAACTATTAATTAGTAGTAAGTGGTTAATTAAAAAAAAAAATCCCTGTTGGGGAAATATAGCTCACCAGAATTTTTTAAAGCAGTATTTATTACCTCTATTTATTGGATAGAGACAGCCTGAAACTGATAGGGTAGGTGGCAAATGAGAGAGAGAGAGAGAAACAGAGAAAGAGAGAGAGAGAAACATCTGTAGCACTGCTTCACCACTCTCGAAGCTTTTCACTTGCAGGTGGAGACTGGGGGCTCAAACCCGGGTCCTTTTGTACTGTTACATGTGCACTCAACCAGGTGTACCACCACTGGGCCTCAGCATACCAGAATTTTATGACATGAGGGGTTCCACATTCAATCCCTGGCACCCCCATAATAAGTCAGAGCTGAACAGTATTCTTGTTTTAAATAAATAAAATTCTAAATGTTGGTGTTCTGATAAGATGAAAATAAATAGTACTTTTAAAATTACTAAAGAAGTTGGAACATTTTCTTTTAAAAAATATTTTTCTTTGTTTATTGGAGACAGAAAAATTGTGACCATTTTAGCTTTATGACTTTCTTTTTAATGTTTCTCCTTTAAAAATATGGTCACTGGGTCCATGCTCCCAGAGGGATAGAGAATAGGGAAGCTATCAGGGGAGGGGGTGGGATATGGAGATTGGGCGGTGGGAATTGTGTGGAGTTGTACCCCTCCTACCCTATGGTTTTGTTAATTAATCCTTTCTTAAATAAAAAAATTAAAAAAAAAATAACAACAGTAACTACAACAACAACAAAACAACCAGGGCAACAAAAGGGAAAATGAAAAAAAATAATAAATAAAAAAATAAAAATATCGTCAAACAGTATCATGTGATCAGGAATCTAATTACAGACTAGTAAGGGGCACGTGTTGTGTGCTAATCTTTATTCTGAACTCACTTTAGCTGTCAGCCTACTTTTCTCAACAAGGGGGCACTTAAGTTAATTGCTTCACTAGAAACATGCATTTAGCCCTTTCTGATCTGTAAATATAACTCATTGGCATAGCTGCAGAAGTTTGAACACCTGCAACCCAGGCAGTGTGAAAAGAAGCCATGACTTGCCATACAGGAAAAGAAAAGAAGCTCAAGTTCAAAATAGTGTTATCAATGATACAGTGTTGCCACTAACTTGAGCTGACCTAAGAGAGTTGGCTTCTGCACTGTGCCTTATCAGCATCCAAAAGGGCATACACAATTCTTTGTAAACTAATTTAAAAAGTGTCTTGTTTATTCAGAAGCCACTGTGAATGGTGTTTCAGAGTGTAGATCTCATCAATTGCATACCAGCCAACAACTTATTTCTCTTCTAAGAGAGAAGCCAAGTATCAAAGACACAAAGTACTTAAAAGATAAGCTTCTCAATTCTCAACTGTTCTGAGTTCTCAATAAAGCTACTGATGTACAAATCGGGGTGGGACCCAAATGTTTCCACCTGCGAACTTGTCTTAGATCCTGGGCTCTGGCTGGGGAGGTGCTGATACTACTGTGACCTTTGGTCCCCTTAGAAAACAAAACACCGCCTTTCTTATGGCTCATATCAATCAGTCCCTCTGAAGAGGATTCCACCCCCTTCCTTCAAGTAGTCTTGGGGCAAAAAAAAAAAAAAAAAAAAAAAAAAAACAACCAAAAAACCATGGCTGACTATTTCCATTCACAGGACTAGTGACAGCAAAGAGGTCCTTGATTTGCCTTTACTGAATCTTAAAAGGCATTCCAAACCAAACTCCCTCCCCCCCCCTTTTTTTCCCCTTTTTCTGTGGTTGCTTCTGACATGTTTGGTATTTGATATTTAATGAGAGAGTGATCTCAGTAAGAAAATAATGAAATACATTCAAAACTGGTTCAAATGGTGTGCTATTAGGAAATTAATGCTCAGTTTACATGATGAAAAAAAAAAAGAGAGAAAATTGGGACTGAGGCACCAAAATACTCTTAGGACACCGAGTTGTGACGTTTGGATTATTATGTATGTTATTGTTAAACGTGGCTCATGGGTAACTTCCAGAATTTTAAATCTGAACTTATGAAAGTAATAGACTCTTTAAAATGAAATATTTTTTTTTTGTAATGAGTACCCAGAATTCATCAGAAAATCGGAAAATATTTGAAACCTGAATAATTCAAAGATCTTAAAACTAATTTGCTCCCTACATTTCTTCTTAAAATTATGAGATCAAAACACTTTATTGTGAAAGTAGGAGAGTTACTGACAGCCATCTGGAAAGTTGACGTCTAAACAAATATACCTCTATAATTAGAAATTTCTCACTTGTTTTAAATATGGCAAAAAAGAGCAGTGGAATCAGTTGCTGTTCTAGAATAATTCTGAGTTCTGAATTTTCATTTTACAAAGTTGTATTGACACTAGTAGGGATGGATTTTAAGACACATGTAAGAAATAATCTGTGTGTGTCTATATTCTTGTATACATAAATTATGTGCAGGCAAAGATGGCCTTCTCAGGTACTTTCTGTTCCTCCCACAGTGGTGATTTTGGACATGTTAGAATTATACAAGCCTTCAACCATATTGTCATAAGAAAAATAGTAGCGGGAGTCAGGTGGTAGCGCAGCGGGTTAAGCGCATGTGGCGCAAAGCACAAGAACCTGCACAAGGATCCCGGTTCGAGCCCCTGGCTCCCCACCTGCAGGGGAGTCGCTTCACAGGCGGTGAAGCAAGTCTGCAGGTGTCTTTCTCTCCCCCTGTCTGTCTTCCCCTCATCTCTCTATTTCTCTCTGTCCTATCCAACAACAACAATAATAACTACAACAACAACTACAATACCAATGAAAACAAGGGCAACAAAAGGGAAAATAAATAAATATAAAAAATATATAAAAAATAAAAAAATTATAAAAAAAAGAAAAATAGTAGCAGATATTTTCTGAAATTTTCATATTTAAAGATTACAGGACATGGGAATAATTTATCTCTTTAAGTTCGTTGACCAGTTAATTGAAAATCTTAAACAAATATATAAAGCATTTCGGAGTCAGTTGTGTCTGGGTAAACAAGACCTCAATGTAAGAAATTGTTTAGACAAAATGAATTATTTAAAAATAATTACATAATTTCAGTGGTTATATGTAGTCAGACATACAAGTTTACATGTGTTGAAAATGGAATAGAATTGAGAGCCTAAAAATAAGCCCCCACTGTTTGTGGATACCTAATTTTGACAAAGGGGCCCAGAATAATAAATGGGGAAAGGGGAGTCTTACTAACATGGTGTTGGGTAAATGGATTGAAATGTGCAGAAAAATGAAAAATAACTATGTCACATCACAAAAGTCATTGGCACAACTGAACAGGCACTTTGTACCAGGACATTCAAGAGCTGAGTAAATATATGAAAAAGACTCAACAGCATTATTCATTGGGGAAGTGTGAGTTAAAGCTACAGTGCAATGCTGCAAATCCATTAAGATAGATAACATTAAAAAGATGAGAAATGTTTGTCAAGATAAGAACTGATCAGACTCTCATAAAGGAGGTATACATTTCTTTTTTCTCTTGCCTTCAGGGTTATCACTGGGGCTCGCTGCCTGTACTATGAATCCACTGCTCCTGGAGGGCATTTTTTCTATATATATATATATATATATATATATATATATATATATATATATATATTTATTTATTGGATACAAGAGAGAGAAATTGAGAGAGGAGGGGAAGAGAAAGACACCTGCACACCTGCACACCTGGCTCGTGAAGTGACTCCCCCCTGCATGTGGGGACTGGGGGCTCGAACTGGGATCTTTGCATGGGTCCTTGCACTTTGCACTGTGTGTGCTTAACCGAGAGCACTACTGCCTGGCCTCAGAAGTACAAATTTCTGCAAAATCATTTATTTATAAACCTTTTGACTATGAAGTATGAAAACTGAATATATTCATATTAGCTGCTTCAGCAATACCACTCAGGTATATACTTAGTTGTATACAGGACAGAAATGCATAAGTATGTTAGAATGTTTATAGTATCACTATTTGTGTTAAGAAACAATATCTGGAAAATACTCAAAGATCTATCACTAGTAGAATTGACAAGTACATTAAATTCTATGCCTATGATGGTACAACAATGAGATGAATTATAATAGAAACTGTATGATATGAACATTATGTTTAACAAAAGCAGCCAGACACAAAAATCAAATGTAATACATAGTTACAATAACATAAAAGTATACAGAAGTGGGCGGAGGATATATAGCATAATGGTTATGCAAACAGACTCTCATGCGAGAGGCTTTAAAGTCCCAGGTTCAATCCCTTGCGCCACCGTAAATCAGAGCTGAACAGTGCTCTGGTAAAAAAAAAAAAAAAAAAAAAAAGTATACAGAAGTTTAAAACAAATCTCAGTTATTTGGGGACAGTGACCAGAAGGGAGGGATTTGAGGTAATCAAGCTTTGCTTCTTTATCTAGTTATTGCTTATGTCAGTTTGTTAAGTTATAACATTCATGCATTTTTGATGTATGTCCTTTACTCTGTAAATAATACTTATCTACGGAGTTGTAAGGTTGCAGGGCCAGGTGGTGATGCACCTGGTTAAGCACTCACACTGCAGTCTACAAGAACCCAGGTTCAAGCCCCTGATTCCCACCTGCAGGAGGGAAGCTTTGCAAGAGGTGAAGCAGGGCTGCAGGTCTTTCTCTGTCTCTTTCCTTCCTATCTCTTCCTTCCTCTTGATTTCTGGCTATCTCTATCCAATAAAGATAATTAAAAAAAATTAAAAAGTTTTAAGGTTGCAAAAAGTATGCATTGACTGTTGACTATATTAGCCCATTATAACTCATCTCTTTGCCAAGGAACTCTTATTTCAAGAGATAAGAGTTCCTAATCCTGGGAGCCCTTTTGTAGGAAAAGCCTGGGTAGGTGTTTCCAATCCTTGAGTTCAGAGATTATTTCCCCCTGTATATTGTGCTTAGTCTGTCTCCTTTATCATTCCACACAGTTGCTTTTCTAGGCAGACACTAAGACATTTGATCAGCTTTATCCTTGCTATAATAATCACTCTCTAGCTCTGAGATTACTCCTAGATTGCTCATGAAAGTTGCTGTGGTATCATTTCTTGTGTGGTAGAGATAGAGAAGTTGGGGGAACATCTATTTTTCTCAGTGTTAGAGGTAGCAGCTTTTAGTTACCTGCACAACTTGGCCAGACCATCTGCCATTTATGAGCCTCCGGTGTGAATCAGTATTGAACAGAGCTATGATAGACTAAATTTGGTTGAGTAGCTATCATACTGTTTTGTTTCCCTTATTTCATTGGAGCTTTGTGTAATTGGGAGACCAATACAGAAAACAAAAACAAAAACAAGGCAAGCAAACAAACCCAAAAGACACTATGTATAGTTAACAATCTCCTGCAAAATTATTAATTTTATTCCTCTGTAACAGGTGATCTGACATGGAGAGAAAATTAAGCAGAATCCATCTTGCTGTGGAACCTGATGTAATTCACTTTCTACAAGTCACATGGGAGAAAACACTCGACTCTGGCTTTGCCATCACACTTACTGATGGTCAGTCAGCTTGGACTGGGACAGGTAATATTAGTAGCAGGCTATTCCTTTGTCTTAAGTGATAGTTCAGCTGAAGTGTTACTTCAGTAGATAATGTGCTTCTACTTGTTATGACTACATCTTATGCACAGATTTTTAATGTTTAGTATTTTTGGTAAGTAACATCAGAGTAGAGAAGTAGGCATATGTCTCCCCCCCCCCCCCCCCCGGCAGGAATTTCTGGCTTCCTTTTGTGTTAATAGTTAGCCTTCATTAGAGTTTTAAAATGATCACTTCATGCAAAGCATAACAGTGCTTTTTACACACATTTTTCCTTAGAACCTTAGGGAAATACTGAGAACCATAGGCAGGTGGGTTGGCTTGTTCAAGTAAGGTAGTGGTGTTTTTTTTTTTTTTACTTTATGTTCTTACATTGATTGAATTTCTTAAATTGTCAATATTTCTGTAGTTATGCAACAGTAATTTATGGAATTATGTTGGCCATGATGCTTTAGGTAAAATAAGTTTGTAGTATTAACTGCATACTATTAATTAATTGATTAATTATTTGCCATCTGAGTTACCACTGGGGCTTGGTGCCTGTATGGTGACTCCACTGTTCTCAATAGCCATTTACCCCCTTTTCTTTATTCCTGATAGAGAAGGAGAAACATAATGAAATAGAAAGGGTGAGAGAGAGAGAGGCCAACCTGTAGCACTGCTGCACTACTCAGGAAACTCCCTCTGCTGCAGGTAGGCACTGAAGACTCGAACCCAGGTCCACCGCGCATAATAATTTATATGCTAGATTGGCTGAGCCACCATTTAGTGCATGTTCCCACTGTCTCTCTTTCTCTCTTTCTTCCCTCTGCCTCCCCCCACCCTTTTTACTTTTTCAGTTAGAAAGATCCAGCCAGATAGACTGAGGGAAAGGAAATACAGCACTGAAGTTCTTTTTTTTTTTTAATTTTTATTTATTTTCCCTTTTGTTGCCCTTTTAAAAAATTTTTGTTGTAGTTGGATAGGACAGACAGAAATGGAGGGAGGAGGGGAAGACAGAGAGGGAGAGAGAAAGATAGACACCTGCAGACCTGCTTCTCCGCCCGTGAAGCGACTCCCCTGCAGGTGGGGAGCCGGGGCTCGAACCTGGATCCTTAAGCTGGTCCTTGCGCTTTGCACCACGTGCGCTTAACCTGCTGCACTACCGCCCAAACCCTAGCACTGTGAACACTAGTGCTGTGGGTTCTGGGCTCAGTCCTGGATCATGTACGTGGCTAAGGGACTCTACCCAAGTGAGCTACTTTGCTGTCCTCTTTTTCCTTTGAATTATTGAAATATTTCTCGAGGGGACAGGGTGGTGGCATACCTATTTAAGCACACATATCACCTTGTGGAAGGATCTGGGTTCCAGTTCCTGCTCCCCACCTGCAGCCGGGATGCTTGAAGAGCAGTAAAACAGATCTGCAGATTTCTGTCTTTCTCTTTCTCTCCACCGCCCCCCTTTAGTTTCTCTCTGTACTATCAAGAAAGAAAGAATGAAAGAAAGGAAGAGAGGAAGAAAGAAAGAAAAATAGAAAGGTAGAAAGAGGGCTAGCCTCCAGGAGTGGTGGATTTATAGTCCTGGCACCTTACTCCAGGAATAGCCTTGGTAACAGATAACAATAATAATTAAAATAAAGTAATTCTCTAAAATCTGTTACTGTGAGGCTGGATGGTAGTGCACCTGGTTAAGCGCACACGTTACAGTGCACGAGTACCCAGGTTCAGGCTCCTGGCCCCACCTAAGGGAGGAAGCGTCACAAGCAGCGAAGTAGTGTATCTATCTAAGAAATAAATCAAATATGAAAACTTTTTGTTACTTTAGTTACTATATTACTTTCTCAAATTATAATACTTGGACATTGTGATTCTTTTGTAGATGTTAAATTCTCTCAACTGACAGGTTAAATTGCTATTTGCAGCTTTTAAAAAAAATTTAAATCTCAGGGTAATGCTTGCAACATCAGTCCTTTCAATGCTGCAATATAACTTAAATATTTTAAATTGACAAATGACTTCTTTTATGTAGTGAGAAATTGTGGTCAGCAGATGACCTCCCAGTTCCTCTAGAGCCTTACTTAGCAAAGGGTAAGACTAAGATCTAGTCATTAAGCTTCATTTACTAAGACAAATAATAAATATATCTTTTATCATTAAGGATTAGGAAAACAAGACCCTGGTTATCTCTTAGACTTCATTCTAGCCAGAAATAAAAGCTAAATATATTTATGACACATTTTGTTGCCATGGAAAATGTGCTAGCAGTTGTTTTATTTACTTCATTTATTTCTCATTGAGGGAATGTTTTATAAGACTGTAGTTGCCTTGGGGTATAATTTCCGACTTCATGGCAGTTTGTTTTTTTAATACTATTAGTATAAATACTGTTTGATTAGATTAAAAGCAAAGAACTCATCTTGTCAACCACTGTGCATTACTTTATAGACAGGTATCTAGAATACACCAATGTAGATACTTTGAAGAGAAAAGGAAAGTATAGCTTAAATCTATTAGACTGTGCTGAGGAGATAGTTTTGTTGGTGCAAAAAATGCTTTCATGCCTGAGGTCTCAAAGGTTCCGTCTAGTCATAAACTATAGCTGAGCAGTGCCCAGATAGTGGGGAAAAAGAAAAGAAAAAAAAAATATATATATGTAGTTGAACAAAAATGAAAGTAAACTGTTTTATATTTACAGTATTTTAAACAAAATCTTTCAGTTTCATATTTATTTGTTGTTGGTATTGATCATAAATAAAGTCAGTACAATTATATGTGTTCTAGCTAATGGAATTTAGTATGACAAAAGTGTGATTTCAAACTTCTGAATTTTCTGGTAGGGTGTTAATATTTTTGCTTTCTGTGTAGAGCAAATTTTCTGACAGAAAGTTTTACAGTGCACTGGATGTGATCATTTGATTTTCAAAGATGTCTTTTATAATAAAGTTGTACATCACACATGTTCATACCTTTCATTCATTTCTACTTGTTTAAATTTTAGAGACAAACATAAAATCATATAGTATAACAGAATTTCCACATTTAGTTAATTGTGTTACATAAATATAATTTGGCTTGGACTTTAAAATAGGCAGTAGCACGATTAAGAATATTGAAACAATTAAATAATCGATACATGAAAATGTATTTCCTTCCTATACCTCATCCTGTTTTTGTAAGACTTTTTTTTTTTTTTTATTTCTGCAACCCTCAATTTGGATAATTTTTTTCTCTTTTCATTTGAGTGAAATTAGAAGGATGTGGGGTTTCTTTTAATCTCCCACACACTAAATCCACTGATTTCTTTTCCATTAGCAATGTTTTATCTAATGAATGTTTTTGGAGTCTAATTATCATGTGGTCTACCATCACTTTAGCATTACAGAGGGTTATAGCATAGGGTTCAATCGCAAAGTAAGGTGATGATTGATGTAACTGTTATGCGACTCATAAGAATTGTAGTTGGCAATACAAAATCTGTATCTTCTATCTCTAAAATAGCTTAAAATTCATTGAAGAGTAAATTAAGCTTTCTTACTTTTAAAAATTAAATAATTACATCCACTTGCTAATTAT
Source organism: Erinaceus europaeus (assembly GCF_950295315.1). Lineage (NCBI taxonomy): Eukaryota > Metazoa > Chordata > Mammalia > Eulipotyphla > Erinaceidae > Erinaceus > Erinaceus europaeus. The sequence continues at coordinate 8,472,911 of NC_080172.1, forward strand.
CAATATTTGGTGACTCCTGTCGAAATTATGTCACAGACATAGTGAAAAAGATTTTTTTTTTAAGTTTACTAAAGATCTGCAAGACTGTAGGATAGAAGGGGCACAATTTCACACAATTCCAGTTTTTAATAAACCAAGTAGTACAGATGGTATCACTGTGACGTGATAGGATCAGTAGCTTTTCATGGATGATTAGACTGTGTGTCTTTTGAGACTAGACTTCAAGAAATGCCGTCTTTAGCTCATTAGGCTTAAGTATCACAGGAAATACTCTTGTTTGCAACTTCATCTATCCTCAAGTGGTGCTGAAATGATTCTTCTTGGCTTCTACCTATCTGAAAACAACTTGCGGCTTAGTTGTATTGACCATCTGTATACTTGCTGAATTTTATTATTTTTTAAAAAGTTTTTGCGTATTATCTTTCTTTTAAAATTTTTTATAATTTTTATTTATAAAAAGGAAACACTGACAAAATCCATAGGATAAGAGGGGTACAACTCCACACAATTCCCACCACCAGAACTCGGTATCCCATCCCCTCCCTTGATAGCTTTCCTATTCTTTATCCCTCTGGGAGTATGAACCCAGGGTCATTTTGGGGTACAGAAGGTGGAAGTTCTGGCTTCTGTAATTTCTTCCCTGCTGAACATGGGTGTTGGCAGGTGGATCCATACTCCCAGCCTGTCTCTCTCTTTCCCTAGTGGGGCATGATTCTGGGGAAGCGGGGCTCCAGGACATACTGGTGGGGTTGTCTGCTCAGAGAAGTGCTGCAGGTGTCTCTGTCTCTGTCCCTCTCTATCTTCCCCCTTTCCTCTCAATTTCTGGCTGTCTCTATCCAATAAATAAAAAGACAGAAAAAAGAAAAAAAGAAAAGAAATTCTCTTCAGGCTCGAGGCTGAATCATCCTCCGACCTCCTGCAGGTGGGGAGAGGGCCTCAAACCCAGGTCCTTGTGCTTTGTAATATGTGAACTTACCTCGTGCACAACTGAAATTAAGCAAGAATCATTCGTCTTTTTATTTTTGCCTCCAGGGTTATCACTGGGGCTTGGTGCCAGCACTACGAATCCACTGCTCCCAGTGGCCTTTTTTTTTTTTTTTTTTTAACTTTTTATATGTGTATTTCTTATTGTTCAATAGGACAGAGAACTTGAGAGGGGTAGGGGAGAGAAAGAGGGAGACAGAAAGATAGACACTTGCAGACCTGCTTCATCACTCGTGAAGTGTCCTCCCTGCAGGTGGGATGTGGGGGCTTGAACCTGGGTCCTTGCCCTTAGTACTATATGTGCTTAACTGGTTGCACCACCACCCGGCGCCCCTTTCTCTTATTTTTGTATTGTTCAACAAGAGCTAGGAAAGTAGTTGAAATATAGCTTGATAGTGGTGAATACCTTTTTTTTTTTTTCTTTCTATCCTGAAAGGGATAGAGAGGAAGAGAGAGAGGGAGAGAAAGATAGATAGGCACCTACAGCACTGCCCCACTACCTGTGGGACTTCCCACCACTGGGAACTGGAAACTTCAACCCATGTCCGTGCACACGGTAATGTGCATCACCTGGACCCAGTGGATATTATCTTAAATTTATATTAGCTTCAGAAAAATATATTTAAAATACCTCAGAAGCTGTAAAATCACATAAATATATGCTATGTTTATTCACATACCTTTTAAAAGATGTGTTAAGATATATTTATTTTCATACCAATTTCGATTTTTGAAGGGCTAGGTGGTGGCATACCAGGTAGAGTACCCTTGATAACCACACATAAAGATCTGGGTTCAAGTCCTCAGTTCCCTCCTGCAGGGGCGAAAGCTTTAGGAGTAATGGAGCAGTGCTGTGGCTATCTCTCTTTCTCTTTGCCTTCATCCCCTTCTCTCTTCATCTATTCTTCTATCAAAGTAAAAAGAGAAAAAAAAAGACGCTGGAGGAAAAATTATCATGAAAAATATAAAGACCCATCCCAAGACTATTGTTGTCTGTATTGGGATGACACATGGCACACAGGCCAATATCACCTAAAAAATACATCAAGTTGTATTTTATCTTTTAATTTTTTTCATTGCCACCAGGGTTATTACTGGGGTGTCGGGCCAGTTACACGAATTCACTGCTCGTAGCAGACGTTCTTTTCTTGTTTCTTTTTTTGTTATCTGATAGGATGGAAAGAAATTGAAAAGAAAAGGGGAGATAAAGAGGGAGAGACAAAGACACCTGCAGACCTGCTTTACTGTTCATGAAGTGTCCCGTCCTGCAGGTGGGGAATGGGGGCTTGAACCTGGGCCCTTGAGCATGGTAATCTGTATGCTCAACTGGGTTTGCTACTGCCTGACCTCCACTATATTTTATCTTTTGGGATTCTGTAGTCAAGATATGTTTTCTAATACCATGGAAGGAAAAAGTTTATCCACTATCCCATATTTCTGCCTCATGTCAAAATAAAACAGCTATTGATATACATAAGAATCGTGTTTGAGTCACTTTATCTACTTCATGACCCTGTGCTACTACTCGATCTCACTGACTCAATTTTATTATTTATAGAATGAAAAGACCATCTTTCCATGTTATGAAAACAAAGAAATATAATTTTAAAATGTAAAATCATAGAGACACAGGGTTTTCTCATCATTGTTGTAGGCTAAGTTAACACAGGGAACCCTTCTTCTTCTTCTAGCGTTTGCCCTTCTTCCGTAGCCAGTCAACAGCGTCAGGTTGAGCCTGATGTAAAGTTTCGAGACCTCCTTTGAATCTGGAGAGGTGGCAGTCGTTGACTATGTGGGTCATAGTCTGTCTGGAGCCGCAGGGGCAGTTCGGGTCGTCTCTGGCTCCCCAGCGATGGAACATAGCAGCGCACCGGCCATGGCCTGTTCGATAGCGATTGAGGAGGGCCCGATCATAACGTGCTAGGTCAAAGCCGGGTTGACGCTTGCAGGGATCTGTGATGAGGTGTTTGTTCTTGACCTCAGCTGACTGCCAGCTCTGTTTCCAAGAGATTGCAACAGAGAAGTTCAGTGTAGGCGTAGGGGACCAGATTGGGTGACGAGACGTCAAGTGTTGGACAGGGTGGGCGAAGATATCCACGTATATTGGCAGGTCCGGTTGAGCATAGACATGGGAAATGAACTTAGATGATGCCGCATCCCGACGAATATCTGGCGGGGCGATGTTGCTAAGAACTGGCAGCCATGGAACCGGGGTGGAACGGATGGTTCCAGAAATGATCCTCATGGAGGAATATAATTTGGAATCGACCAAGTGGACATGGGGGCTACGGAACCATCCTGGGGCACAGTATTCTGCAGTGGAATAGCATAATGCCAGAGAGGATGATCGTAGTGTGGAAGCGCTCGCGCCCCATGAGGAGCTGGCCAGTCTTGCAATGATGTGATTCCTCGCGCCCACCTTTGCTGCAGTTTTTATGAGATGTTCGTGAAATGACAGGGTGCGATAGAGAGTAATGCCAAGATAGACTGGCTGGGCTTCATGCCGGATTCTCGTATCGTCAGGCTGCACATTAAGCTCACGCGAGGCTGAGGCATGGTGTAGATGGAAAACAGATGATACCGTTTTTGCAGTGCTAGGGATTAGTCGCCATTTTTTACAGTAATCAGATATCAGAGACATGTCTTTCGTGAGTGTTTCCTCGAGGATGTTGAACTTGGATGCCTGAGTTGCACAGCAGATGTCATCGGCGTAGATGAACTTCCTTGAAGAAGTTTCTGGGAGGTCATTGATGTAAATATTAAATAGCGTAGGAGCCAGAACAGAGCCCTGGGGGAGGCCACTTGAGACAAGTCTCCAACTGCTAGACTTGTCACCCAGACACACCCGGAATCTTCTGTTTTGGAGAAGAAACGATATAGTGTTGGCCACCCATGGAGGCAGGCATCTTGAGATCTTGACTAGGAGACCCCGGGAACCCTATAAACACATTACACATCTTGAGATCTTGACTAGGAGACCACGGGAACCCTATAAACACATTACACATCGCAGGCAAATGGAAGTTGAAATCCTGTCCTTTTCAACAAATAGTTGGCAAGGAGGTTGACCCAGTGGGTAGAACACATGACTTGCTTACCTGGGTTTGATACCAAACACTGAATATGCTTACTTGCTCCCTTGCATTCTTTCTCACAAAGAGGTGACAGAATGTTTAAAGCAAATAGCAGACAAATTGCATCTTTTAAATACAAGAAAGGGAAAACCCTAAGTGACATGCATGAAGAGGAGCCCAACAATTGAAACAGTTAAAAGGAACTGAAGTTCTAACTATTGGTTACAGAATAACCTGAACTAGAATGTCTAAGTGGCTATGGCTAGAATATCAGAGTGAGCACAAGGTTGAGAATGCAGGGTTTTAATGAATTTAATCTGCGCTCTCAAGATAATCAAGGGAACTTGGAAGTGTTAGCTTCTTATTGAAATCACCTTAAAGCAAAGCAAAGCAAAGCAAAACAAGATAGAACAACACTCTCTAACTTCAGAATACAACCTAAAATTTGGCCAATCATTAAAAGCTGTGAGTAAATAAAAGTCATAATTAAAACCCTATGTCTGTGTCATGTTTGTGTCAAATTTGAACTCTGATTGAAGTGTAGAAGCCAAGTTGGGAAATCACCTTTCAGGCTTGGAGAGAGAACACACAGGAAGCCATGAGTGTGGTCTGTGAGGTGGAAATTCTGCACCATATGGGAGAGTGTCATGGGAACAAGGAAAGCTCTGGTGTTGTAGTCTGATTTGGCTTACAAACTTGTAGTGTGGAGACTGAATTTATTTATTCATTTTAATAGAGGCAGAGAGAAGTTGACAGGGAAGAGAGAAGGGAGAGAGATAGAAGAGATAAAGAGAGAAGGCAAGGGAAAGGAAGAGGAGGGGGGAGGGGAGAGAGAGAGAGAGAAAGAAAGAGAGAGAGAGAGAAGAGAGAGAGAGAGAAACTTATAGTAGTGCTTCACTGCTCATGAAACTTCTTCCCTACAATGGGGTTTGAATCTGGGTCCTTGAAGGTCGGTCATCTTGTGTATAATTTCTTGAGTGTGCTACCACCTGGCCTATTTACTACTTTTTCTTTTTAAAATCATGGTTATAAATGAGTAGCAAGAGATAAATGTGTAGGAATTTTAGTTTCATCTTACAACATTGTATTAATGTTTCTCGTAGTTTGTGAATCAGACATTTCCCAAGAAGCTGATGATATGGCTATGGAAAAAGAGAAATATGTTGAGGAACTGAGAAGAGCCTTGGTGTCTGGAGCGGGACCAGGTGACAGATACACGTTTGATTTTTCTAAGGAATCTTGTCACTTCTCTTTGGAGAAAAAGCTGAAAGATGTTTCAGTAAGTAAAACATTTCCATCATGTTTTAAGTGGTAAGGTTGTCAGAGTTCTGGCCCGTGGAGATAACTCATACAGGATAGGTTATTGAGCCTTTTTTTTTTCTTTCTGGAATTAAATAGATTGGAAAATATTTTCTAGAGGGTCAGGAAGATAGTTCACTGGGTAGGGCTTTTGCCCTACCAGGAGCAAGAATGCACCTGAACTGTGCTCTCTCTACTCTTGATCTCTTTCTATCTCTGTCTCTTTAGGGGAGAAGAAAATGTCTGTGTGCTGAAATCACATGTCCCAAGCCCCCCCACACACATACTCACACACACACACACACACACACACACACACACTCACACACTCACACACACACTCACACTCACACACTCATACGCGCGCACACACACACACACACACACACACCTCCACTGGAGTGCTCAGTACTTGCGTCTGTGCCGCCCCTGAATTCTTTTTTTTTTTTTTAAATTTAGTTCCATATTGGACGAACATAGAGAAGCTGAGTTGAAAGAGAGAAGTAGAGGATGAGAGATAGAGGAAGAGAGAGAGAAAGAGGGACATTTGCAGTACTGCTTCACCACTTACGAAGCATCTTCTTCACAGCTGGGGACCAGGGAATTGAACCTGGGTCCTTACACTTTACACATGGTAACATATGCCTTAACCAAGTGCACCACCACCCAGACCCTGACCCCTGGATTCTATCTCTAGTGCTGCATATAGCATACAATGCTCTTCTCTTTCTTATTAAATAAATAGTAAATAAAACACTAATGATGATAATAAAGACTAGTATGAATATTAAATAGATAAATAATATTAAATACATGAAAGTAAATCTTTAAAATCATTTGACTCAGGATGATTAAAACAATTCACCAATTACAGAAGCTTTTGAAGCAAAGAATGGAGTGATTTAAAAAAAATTTAATTTATTTATAAAAAGGAAATAGTGACTAAACCATAGGATAAGAGGTGTACAACTCCACACAGTTTCCACCACCAGGACTCTGTGTCCCATATCCTCCCCCAATAGCTTTCCTATTCTTTAATCCTCTGGGAGTATGGACCCAAGGTCATTATGGGATTCAAAAGGTGGAAGGTCTGGCTTCTGAAACTGCTTACCCACTGAACATGGGCTTTGACTGTTTGATCCATACTCCCAGCCTGCCTCTCTCTTTCCATAGTTGGATGGGGCTCTGGGTAAGCAGAGCTCCAGGGCACATTGGTGGTGGTCGTCTGTCCAGGGAAGCCTGGTCAGTGTCATGCTAGCATCTGGAACATGGAGGCTGCAAAGAGAGTTAACATACAAAGCCAAACAAATTGTTGAACAATCATGAATCCAAAGGCTGGAGTAGTGCAGATGAAGTGTTGGGGGTGGGGGGGGGGTCTTCGTTTTGTAAGTAGCTAGTAGGCATATTTTAGTTATAGTCTAAAGGGCCTATGGCTATACTAGGTTTTGTTTTTTTTTTTTGCCTGGGCCTGAAATCTGATATGCAGGTAGATCCAAGTTGTTGTCTGGGGAGATGATGTCATGGCTGGAAAAAGGACCAGAAAGCTGGATCAGGGAAGAGAGTAGCTCCCTAATATGGGAAAGGTGTCAAAATATTGTTATATAATAAACCCCATAGATCCATAGATTTGATGTGACCTGGGGCCCATATTCAGCTTAGGAGCCTATGTGACCTCTGCTTCCCTGTAGATCTGAGCTCACATTCTGTGGTCATGAGTAGGAACATGCCAAGCTGCCCCAGTATCAGGACCCATCTTCCTCAGGTGGAGCATAGAGTATGTTGTCCAGCCTTCCTTCGGAGGATGGAACATTCTCTACTGTTGTTGATCCAAGTTGAGGGCATGGTCCTATGGGGGCCCACAAAGGGGTCTATAGAGATGACTGGTAACAATGGAGAGAAGGATTTATTCTATTTTTTTTTCAAGTCCATTTTACTATCTAGAGAATAATAGATATCTTCAGTAATTCTTTCTAGTAGAAAACACACACCTTTATTATTTAAATGCCAATTTATATAGACTTCCATATGCCAACCTATGAAAACTCATCATTGGAATAGGTTAAGTTCAAAGTAGGTTTGAAATGACAACTGCAATATGGTTTGTGAAGTGGTCTTTCTGTGGTCCAGCACAATTAAATAATGTTGTTTATAGACTGGACCACTGCTGTTTCATCTGATATTTTGAAATGGACCATTGTCAGGCTAGGAGTAGTAATACCATTATCCAGTCAATAAGCATTTGTGTATTAACAAGACTAACATTATTCGAGGAATCGAGGTTCTGGTTTTCATCTGTTTTGTGTGTACTGAGGCTGTAACAAATTTCAAGTTTGGTATCTTTTAAAAACCTGGAAGACTTGATATCTTTGACAAAGTGAAAAGGAAAGGTTGCTACCCTGGACATGAGCTTGCTGTGTTTGGCAGTACATTTGGTTTTATTTCTTCTGTAAAGAAAGAACTTCAGGTCCTCTTGACTCATATCTTACTGTTTATTAGCTTGACATGTATCAGAGTCCAGACTGCGATAGTACTCCTGTGAGAGATAGCTTTTTTACCACTTTGAAACTAATAAACTTTATTAGAGCTACAGTCTTAGACTTTTCAATAGGTTCTAAAAAAAAGTGCCAACCGAATAAGTGATCCCACTGCTGCAGAGTTGACTCCTGCCTAAAGGCCACACCTTTTTTAAAAAATTTTTTTATTGTTGTAGTTATGATTGATGTTGTTGTTGGGTAGGACAGAGAGAAATGGAGAGAGGAGGCGAAGACAGAGGGGGAGAGAAAGACAAACACCTGCAGACCCACTTCACCACCTGTGAAGTGACTCCCCTGCAAGTGGGGAGCCAGGGGCTCGAACCAGGATCCTTAGGCCGGTCCTTGCGCTTTGCCACATGCGCTTAACCCGTTGTGCTACCGCCTGACTCCCAAGGCTACATCTTAAAGCTATACTGTGCATCTTAAATAGCTGGCTCTTTGTTTATTTGCTTATAAGAAAAGAAAAAAAGACACAGAACAGTTTGACAAGGAATTTATTCTTAGTACTTTTTGATATTTGAGAGATATTGTTGGATATTCAAGTGGGAATTGAATTAAACTCCAATCAAACATGTTACTTCTAAGGAAAAACCAGAGGATAAATGAAACTTTAAGTCTTATGCACTTGAAAGCAGTTTAATGAAAATTGTTGACCCATTGCTTTCTAATATATGTGTGTAAATATTGACAAGTGTATGATAGATTTAAAAATGTTCAATTCACTTAGAAATTGACAAACCATTTAATATGACAAACTACATTATATTAACTATATTCCAAAAGTAAGAAGTTTTTCATTACAAAATTAGTAGTGAAGTTCCTTAAAAACAGAATAAAAGAAAATTGGGTATAACTCTCCAATTAGTCTTATGGGACTTGAGTATTCAGTGTGTTCAGATTGTATGGTGTTGTCCAACACTAATGTAGATACAGAAAACTTCTTGAATTGATGACAACATAAGCCTAAAAACCATGACTTTCAGAGTGAGATCTGGTAGCAAATGGAATTAGAATCCATATAATAATATAGCTTGCTGCAGGGGAAGGACTGCTTGTTAACATATCTCAGAACTTGTTTCCTGTTTATTTTAGTACTCCCTTTTCCTCTTTTCTTTTCTTTTTTCTATTTGCCTCCAGTGTTATCACTAGGGTTCGCGCTTACATTACAAATCCACTGCTCCTGAAGGCCATTTGTTCGATTTTTATTTATTTATTTTGATAGGACAGAGAGAAATTGAGAGAGGAGGGGAAGATAGGGAGAAAGAATGACACCTGTAGACCTTTTACCACTTGTGAAGCGACTCCTTGCAGGTGGGGAGCTGGACTTCTAATCGGGATCCTTGAGCGGGTCCTTTGTGCTTTGCACTCTGTGCGCTTAGCCCAGTGCGCCAACACCCGGCCCCCAGTGTTCATTCTTTACTCCATTAAATCATTTACTTTCTTCTTCTTTTTTTTTTTTTTATAAATGCTGGGTCATTTTTTTCTACAAACAGTAAGATTGAAGCATTCATAATCATTTATTATTCCAAGGGTATTTAGTATTTTTGTTATCATTAATGGCCATAGTTTATATACTGTATATAAGCTGAAGACTAATCTATAACTTTTACTTATTTTTTTTTAGTGGAACTGTATTCTAAGCATTTATAGAAATGACGTAAAACAAGTTAACCCCAAGCAGTCAAAGCGGTCTTTAAAGAGCGACCCAAAATTATGTATTGTTGCTGTGTACCGTGTGGTTTAGGGGGCTTTGAATGTAGCTGGTTATTTCCACATGAAATGTCAGAATTGGAGCACTTATGTACTCTGCCAAAGACTTTGTTAAAAATTGTGATGAATTTCAGTTTTATAGAGTAAGGCTTACAAATGTGTTCTCTGAATGCCTGCAAAAGAAATTGTTGTAATCTTTATTTCAGTAATGGAACTGTTTGTATACATTTGTCATTTCTGCCTTAAACATGTTAAAATTCACTGGTCAGTTTGGAATGTGGGAACTTCATTAGCAATATCAGCGGTGCATATATATATGTATTTCCCCTAGGTGAGCAGTAAGAGACTTTAGAATTATTACTTTAAAATGTATTAGGTTTTCTTTTTTTTAAATTTCTCTTCAGATAGAGAAGTACAGAGGGAGAGAGAGACATCTGTAGAGAGGGAGACAGAGAGAGACACATCAGTAGTCCAGTTCTGCTACTTGTCAAGCCTCCCTCTTATGGGTAAGGACCTGGGACTTGAACCCAGGTCCTTGGACATAACAACATTTGCACTCTACCAGGTGCTCTGCTGCCAGCCCCTATTTTATAGTTGTACTGTTTTGTATTTGAAAACTCATTTCTCTTGCTTCACATTACTTTGCTTCGATTAAAAATGTTTTCTCCTTCTATAAGAAGCAACTTGAGGGGGTCAGGCGGTAGCGCAGCAGGTTAAGCATAGGTGGCGCAGAGGTAAGAACTAGAGTAAGGATCCCAGTTCGAGCCCCCAGCTCCCTCCCTGCAGTCACTTCACAGGTGGTGAAGCAGGTCTGCAGGTGTCTCTCTCTCTCACCTTCTCTATCTTCCCCTCCTCTCTCCATTTCTCTCTGTCCTATCCAACAACAATGACATCAACAACAACAGTAACAACAACAAAACAAGGGCAACAAAAGGGGGAATAAGCAAATAAAAAAAAAAAAAAAGAAGCAATTTGAATCCCTTATGTTTGTTTTTTCAGTTACACAAGGAAACAACTTACCAAAAGAATAGAGGTATAAGGCAGCATATGAAAATTATGCTTTACAAGACCACTTTCTGATTGTTAATATTAATATTTGTTTGTTACTTCTCATTCTGCTTTCACTTGGGATTGTTTTTATGTGAGGAAATAGACACTAAAAGTGTTACAAAGTAAGACAGCTTGGGAACCATAGCTACTTCAGTCCTGACAGTCAGCAAAGTATGGAAGGTTGACATACAATGGTTTGAAGCAAAGAGTTTTACTGCAGTGTTAGCAAGCGAAGTGTTTTTTTTTTTTTGTTTTTTTGTTTTTCCCCTCTCACATGGCATGAGAAGGCTCACTCACTTCTTGGACAGGAGATGGGCTCTGAAGTACAGGACTGAGTATCTTTTCAAGTAAAACTTTGGGAGGAGTTTTGAGATTGCATCCTGGATTGGCAGGGTGGGGCTTATAAAATCAGTTTTACTCAATGCATGTGTATACCCATAATGCATATGGAAAAACCTACAGGGAGGGGGTTGGGGAAAAACAGTGCTAATTTATTATAATGATATTATAATAAAGTGAGTGGGGGGGCATCGTTGGCCACCTAGCTCTCCTCTTTGCACCTGCTCAGTTTGTGGTAATTGAAAGCTTCATTCGCTATCAGTAAACCCAGTGAAATTAATTTATGGTTCTTTCCTTAGTAAAACAGGTGTGAGACAACTTGGCTGTTCTTGGCAAAACACACTCAAGCACAAATTCTGTCGCCTTACATTTTGTTCTTACATCCTTCCTGGGTGGTTTCACACATAGCTAGTCTTCTTGCCACTGGCCACATTTTGCTCTTTGTGAAACAGGTTCCTCCCCCAACATTCACCAACATAGTCAATAATTTTCCTACCTTCTGGCCTACAGTCACAAAAGCATTGAGTTCTGAAGAAAAGCAGAGGCAGAATATGTTGGGTAAGGCAGGCTACACCCCTTTGTCTTATGAACCCAAAATTAGTTAGAAAAATAACTTTTTAAATGTAATATGGATACAATCAAATGTACTTATGTTAAAGTACAGGTCCAAGAAGGATGACAGAGGACCTAGTGGGGGCTGTATTGTTATGTGGAAAACTGAGAAATGTTATGCAGGTACAAACTATTGTAGTTACTGTTGAATGTAAAACATTAATTCCCCAATAAAGAAATAATAATAGAAAAAAGTACAGTTTCCCTCATCCCAAGCAGTTACTTCATGCCTCTTCACAATTCCTTTCCAATTATCCTCTTTTTCCTGACAATTCTTCCCACTCGCCAAGTCTGAAGTGGACTGTTTCTTTTCTTTTCCATGAAGACTACTTAGGCCTTAGAGAAAATGTTATTTTAAACATAGATAAGTCTTATTTCTTTGCACTATTTACATATTTAGCTTCCTGTCACCTTAATTCATTGACTAGGGCATGAAAATATTGTGTTTGAATGTAGACATAGAGATCCATTTTATAGAGAAGTCTTTCTCTGGTGAGTATGACATTTAGCTGTAGCTTATTCTGTATGTATGTTGGTCTGGTTAAGGAAATGATCTAATCTTCTGATTTTTTTTTTTGTGGATTGGTCTTGAATGATCTTAAATGCCTTTTCTATATAATTAACATGTGTGTGCATTTTCCATTCTCTCTTTTTTTTTTTTTTTTAAATATTTTTTGTTTATTTATGAGAAGGACAGGAGGAGAGAGAAAGAACCAGACATCACTCTGGCACATGTACTTGCAGGAATCGAACTCAGGACCTCATGCTTGAGAGTCCAAAGCATTTTCCACTTTCTGCCGCTAACAAAGTAGGTTATAGAGATGGGAGTTTTCCTTTGCATACTTGCTGTCCCACTTGTTCATGATCATCTGTTTTATAGTTGTGGAAAGAATGCTGCCTTTTTAGTCCAAGGTGAAAATAGATGAAAAGTATCAGCCCACAAAATTCCCATGGCCACAGCTCCAAGTTAGGAGAGGGCTCAATGTTTTTAGTTCAAGGCAGGCATGGCAGGTAAGGCTTCATCTCCTCTCTGATTTCTGATGGAGATAAGGATGGTGATAAGTATTGTTCTGATGAGCACAACTTCTTTTGGGTTCTTTGTTAGGGGGCAGAGGTTTTAGACAAATAGCTTTTGTCTTTCACAACTACCTTCTTGTGCTTCTTTTGTCCTGACAGAGGTGACTATTCTTTTTGTCTGTTGATTTGCACCCATTAGTGTTCTCCTGTTGCAAGTTTTTCTGATATCCAAGCTAGATAGGCACAGGGCAACAAGACAGAAACCTGTTAGGAAACTCTAGGCCCGAGGCCCCTTTAAATAAATCACTCTCCCATCCTGGAGAATTTTTCATAATTACTTTGAATGTCTTTTGAGAGTTTTGAATTGTAATTAGGACTAAAAGCATATAATGAACTATCCCAACCTTGTGCAGAATCAGAGTTCTGAGTTACTTCTTAAAGTAGTCTAAATATTTTAAAGAATATTTTATATTTACTAGCAAAGGTATCCTACAATAATATATAATACATTATATGTAATACCCTACAATAATATATTTTTTGGTATAGATGTAGATTTTTTTTCTTTATTGGGAGGTTTAATGGTTTACAGTCCACAGTAAAATACAGTAGTTGGTATATGTGTAACGTTTCTCAGTTTTCACATAACAATTCACCCCCTCTCTAGATCCTCCTCTCCCATCATGTTCCAGGACCTGAACCCTCCTCCCAATCCCAGAATCTTTTATTTTGGTGCAGTACACAAAACCCAGTCCAAGTTCTGCTTTGTGTTTATTTAATATTATTTGCCATTTTGAGAAGGGCATAAATATTGGGTTGTTGGAAAAGACGTGACGTATTTTTTTTTATATTTCTTGTCATAATTAATTCTGTCTTACTTTTTTTTTTTTTTTGCCAACAGGGTTGTCATTGGGGCTCAGAGGTGTGTGCACTACAAACCTACCTTTCCTGGTGGCCATTTTTTGGTTTATATTTTATCTTTTATTTATCATATTTTATTTAATAGAACAGGGAGAAATTGAGAGGGAAAGAGAAGCTAGAGAGAGAAGTTGAAAGATAGATACCTGCAGACCTGTTTAACCACTTGTGACCCATCCCCTTTGCAGATGGGGAGTGGGGGTCTCGAACCCAGTTACACATAGTAAGTTGTGAAAAAACTTAATGTCTCTTAAAAATGTATTTTTATTTGGTATAATGTTTTGAGTTAACAGTCCTTTCTTCTGGTAATTAGAAGTGTTCCTTTAGAGTTGTTCCTTTCTGAGCACCATTTGTGTTTACTTTGCCTCTTCTAATACCTTTTTACAACTCTTCTTACTATTTTCAATTTTTATATTTTTTCATATATGCACTAGAATCATAAGTTTTAATGTCCTTGTCTATTGGTGTAGGTTTTAATAAAGTTTTCTGCTTATTACAATTTTGATTTTGATTTTTCCTTGAGAGTCTGCTAGTCATTTTTCATGCCAAACATCTGAATCTTCTTATTTGGGACTATTATTTTCTCTAGTTTCCTCCCTCCCTTTTATCCTTTCTTCCTTCTTTCCTTCCTCACTATGACTTCACTGTTTAGAATCAACTTTTTCATATAGAGGGCTAGAGAAAAAGAGAAAATCAGAGGGGGCAAGGGAAAGACACTCACCACTGAGCTAAAGTTTCTCTGTGTTGTACCAGCAGGGCCCAAACCTGGGCTACTCTCATAGCAAAGCAAGAACCCACCCAGGCCAGCTCAACTCTGGCATATGGTGCTGTGGGGGAATTGAACCTGAAACGTTGAAGCCCCGTTGATGCTAAAAGCCATAAAAAGGGAAACTTCACTTAATGCTATTCCTTTTTTTTAATTCAGAATTGGATTCATTTTGTTTTCTGTGCCTTCAGGTTTTTTTTTTTTTTTTAATGGAGTCTATTTTTTTATATTTATTTATTTTCCCTTTTGTTGCCCTTGTTGTTTAACATTGTTTCGGTTATTGATGTCATTGTTGTTAGATAGGACAGAGAGAAATGGAGAGAGGAGGGGAAGACAGAGGGAAGAGAGAAAGATAGACACCTGCAGACCTGCTTCACCACCTGTGAAGTGACTCCCCTGCAGGTGGGGAACCGGGGGCTCGAACTGGGATCCTTATGCCGGCCCTTGAGCTTCGCGCCACGTGCGCTTAACCCACTGTGCTACCGCCCGACTCCCTTCAGGTCTATTTTTTAAAAAGTATCTTCACAGAGCTTAGACTTGTGTCTATGATAGTATTGGTCTTTGGGAACTGAATATATAGTTAGAAGGTCATAGATTGGTAGACTGATAGCTTCTGTGATCTCATAGCTACCTTTCTAATGACTGTGTGATCATTAGCAGGAAATTCTTTTAGCTTTTACATTCTTAATATCAGAGTCACAAGTGGGAGTCAGAAATTGTTTCCCTGTAAAAAAAAGTTTGTATATACCTATTACGATTATTTAAGTAATTCTATAATATATAATGACCTTTACTTAGTGTATTGAGATAACCAAGTAAGGTTACTATTTTTCTATCTGCCAATTTAAGCAATTTTTTTCAGTAAGTGAGCTAGGGTGTCTGCTATTTGCTGTCTTCCTTGTGTTTTCCATGGCTGGTGAAGAGAATTATCTTAGTTCCTGGTGTCGTTGTTTTCCCAAAGATCCAGGAGCCCACGGTCCTGTTCATCACCCAGGAATACAAAAGGCCACGGTCCTGTTCATCACCCAGGAATATAAAAGGAGAGAGGTGTGTGATCTCTTCACAGAATCAGTTCAGCTGAATTCTGATGTTTGACTCACACATGTGTCCTTGTGGTGATTTCTGGTAGTCTTTTATAATTTTCTCCTTAACTGTTCATTCTTTTGGTTCAACTGTCCGTAATATCACATCATTGACTCTTTGCTATTTTGGTCCCAATTTCTCCTATTCTTGGCTAAAACAGTTAAGCAAAAGACCTACCTATTCTATTTTATGGTCCTCTAACACCTTCGTTACTGAATCTGATGACAAGTAACATTTCACCAAAAGATTACAAAAATAAAAATAGATAATTATCATGCTGAACTTCTCCTGAGAAGCAAACATTTTAGTTTTACTCACAAAAGATGCAATCTAGCAAATCAATATAAACTGTAGTACACTGAAAAGAAAAGAAAAAATCCTTCAAAGCTGGAAAAGCAAAATGATTAGGGTCAGGTGTTTTTGCTTGAACACACATGTTCCGGTGCTCAAGGAGCCAGGCTCAAGTCTCTGTAAGTGGGAAGATTGAGTGATGAAGCAGTGTGGCAGCTGTCACTCTTTATCTCCTCCATCCACCTCAGTTTCTTTATGCTTCTATCCAATAAGTAAATATAAGTGACAAAATAAAGAAAAATAATGAAAAGAAAAAGTAAAATGTGATTTTAAACAAAAGTTATTAAAATGACGTCCTTCACAGTTCATCCAGTCCCAGTCCGAAAATCCTGGCTTCCGTTTAGTACTTTTAGAAGTTCAGTTTTTCCATGGGTTCTGTAGTCACGCATATTCATATCCAAGTATATGTTAAAAGAGTAAATACTATAATAGAACTAGAGGGAAGGAAAAATATTAGAGTGACGATAAAGGCATTTCAGTGGCTTTATATAATAGGGAAACTTTCTTTGGTAATACTGAATAAATGGGAAGGTGGGTTTTCTTTTCACAGACCTTTCCTTCTGCTTTCCTCTCTCCTTTTATATTCCTGCGTGATGAACAGGGGCTGGAACCCGGAAGCCAGGTTTCTACCTACTATCATACCAGTTATTATGACTTGTTCCATTCTCTCTTTCTCAGCAGAGGAACTTAACTGCTTTCCCTAGTACTACTAGGCAGCAGCGGTGGTGAGGGCATTTTTTTTCTGAAGCTGTCCTATGCCTGATATCTCAGGTACCAGCTATTGGTTTTTGTGATTCAATTTCACTGGATTGTGTCTGGCACATAGAATGCAATTTGTTTTATATTCATATATTTTCACTGTACTCAACTAAAAAGCAGCATCCATTCAAGTAGATGCCAATTATCGAAGGGACTGTTAAGTCTATGTTTTCCATTGTTTCTCATATTCTTATTTATGTTCCCCTTCTCCCCTATGTCCAGAAACTTGAATTAAAGTTTTGTTTTGTTTTTTCTTGGTAGTGTCAGTCTCAGAAAAACTAAGCAAACATGAGTCATGAAATGTTCTTTGCTGTAAGACAGACATTGTTAAACAAAATGGATTATGGTATAAGAGCTGAAGTCAGATAGTCCTGATGCTGAATTGGGGCAACGTATTATTACTGCAAATTTTTAAAAATAATTATGGATGAAAATATTCATTGCCTATAGACAAACAACAATGCTTTGCACCACCTGCACTTAACCTGCTGCGCTATCTACCGCCCGACTCCCTCAAACAACAATGCAAATACATGTGTGTTTGTTACATAGAAACTATAGCTTAAGGGGGAGGGTAGACACACACCTGATTGAGCTCATACAACACCATGTGCAAGGATCAGGGCTTGAGCCCCTGCAGGCTGAACACCTCACCGTGGTTTCCCCAGTGCCACACAACGAGAATCTTAATGCCGCTAATTAAGCTAAGGAACTCATGGCTCCGTGCCACATGGCTAGCCTGTCATTCTCCCTTTGCTTATTTTGATACCAGGGTTTTCATGTAACTAAATAAACCCGCGTTGTAATAAACCTCACGTTTGTTAAACCACCAGAAAAGCCAGCAAAAGTCCTGTTTTTTAATTACTATAAGTACAGTAAACACATAAAAATCAATAAAGAAATCGAGTGGGGTCAAACTAAAAGCAATGGTTTTGTGTTGGTATTTCCCAAGGTTTAAAAAATTTTACTATTACTAGCAAAAACAAAAAAATGATATATATATAAATATATATATTATATATATTATATATTATATAATGTATTATATAATATATATATTATATGATATATTATAATTATTATAATATTATTATAATTAATATTAATTATTATAATAAATATTAATTATTATAATAATATTATAATTAATTATAATTTTATAATTATTATTATAATATAATTATATTATATAATATTATATAATATATATATTTTATATATATATATAAATATATATATATATATATATTTTTTTGACCAGGACATCACTCAGTTCTGGTTATTGGTGGTATGAACACTATGGCTGGAATCACCATGCATAGATCCTATGGGTCACCATAGCACTGTCTCCCAGAACCAAAAGCTTATGAGACTTAATTTTCACAGTGCTGGGCCTCAAACAGCCCTACACAATGCAACAACTTCATTTTTGAGCCGGAATACTGGCTGAAAATATTATATAATTTATTACCAAATCATGTAATCTACATGGCAGCATATTGTGTATTTTCATTTCCTGCTAATTTCCACAGTCATGCAGAAGTCTGAATCAATTTTTTTGATGGTATTTTTTTTTGATGAATCTTGACATGGGAGGAAAGGTTCTAGTTTACATGGTTTTCTATTGGTACAGCTTATTTTGAGCTCTTGTTTAGCATGCATTCCTCAAATGAACCAACAACACCAAGGTGCATTATCTTAGTCTTGGTTGACAGTATTTTGATTTTTTTTGAGATATGAAATATATATGTGACTGCATGTTAGACTTTGTTGAATGTCATGCTTTAATAATGTAATGATTAAAGGCAGCTTTAAAGCAAAATGTGTAATTCATTCAATGCAAGAGACTCCCAACTATTTCTAGCATTCTTAATTATAATTAGTGCTCTCCTTTTAGTCTTTTGAAGCAGTGATCAAAGAAGTTACACTTTTCTGTGACTCATTATTTTGGAATATTTACATCTAACCAAAGTAATATTTCATCAAAAGGGACAATGTCTTTAGAAGCCATTTATAACGTTATGCTAACCCACTGAGCTGCTGTTTGGTGAGTTGTAAATGCTTTATATGTAGCACTTTTTTTGGAGGGAGGTTTAAGAGCAGAAGGTGTTGTTTATACCTGTTAAAATAACAATTTGTTTGTCATGCTGTGTGCTACACCAGAGGCAGTGCCAAAATAGGCCACCCACAGAGGGGTGATTGGGGTCTACTGCCCACGTTGCTTCCACCTAAACAAATAGCATTGCAGATTCTGTGATTCAGTGCCTCTCTTGGAAATGAACTGTTTGTTCTCAGTGGCTGAGATGCTGAAACAGTATATTAAAAAGTAGCAAGAAGAATGAAGACAGGAAGACAATCTTTTGAAATAAACTTAAAATCTGAAAATGAAATTGAATTTCTTGTCAGGGAATGATTAAAAAATGTATTGGAGGATTAATGATTTACAGTCAATGGTAAAATGCAATAGTTTGTACATGCATAGCATTTCCACATAACAATACAACCTCTACCAGGTCCTCCTGCCACTATATTCCAGGACCTGAACTCTGTCCTCCACCCCGGAGTCTTTGACTTTGGTGCAATACACCAATTCCAGTTGAATCTTCTAGTAGTGTCCCAATTATAGTAGTTTATAGTGTGGTAAAAAGTCTATTATTTTAAAAACATGTCTAAATAAATCTGTAAAGTGTTATCATTAAAAAAATACACTTTATTTATTTTTTCTTTCTTAACCACTGTAGTAGTATTTTTAAGACTATTAAAAAGAAACCCTCAGACATGGCTCTGATATTAGTTGTCTTGAGTATCTTTGAATAATAGGCATTCATAACAATCTGTCCTAATGAAGCAAATGTTTCTTCTGTAGGGGAAACTTGTTGATGTTAAAAGCTTCCTAATCGTGACTTGGTAGATGAGGGCTTAAGCGGTCATTGCAACTGTGTGGTCTGATGATATAGTGTTTGGAAAGTAGAGGTCACTTGGAGTTCAGAGTGTTTCCCCGGTAATTTAGCTAACTGTTCAATTAAGGAGAAAAAGAGATGAATTGATGCTTTCAATGGCTTCAGAAAATATAGGCACAGTGAAGATTTCTGTATTATCTTCTTACTGAAAATTCATTGTGTACACATAAAGCACAGAAATTCTTGCCTTGATGGCATATGAATAATGATAAATATTACTTGACTATGTGTTATAAAATCTATGATATATATACATACTTTTTGGAAATGTATTTTGTGCTGTGTCACACTTGTGAATTAATATTTAGGAATTCTAAGAAGTTCTGTTATTTTCCTTCATAAAAAGTAAACTTAAGAAAAACATTTCTGTTAAAGTTTTTTTTTTAATTGTCATTTCACAGAGAAATCAAGAGGGAAAGGGGAGATAGAGAGGAAGAGATACAGAGAGACACCTGTATCCCTGCTTTGCCACTCGCAAAGCTTTCCCCTTGCATGTGGGGACTGGGAGCTCGAACCTGGGTCCTTGTGCATAGTAACATGTGCACTCAACTAGGTGTGCCACTACCCCTATTATTGGGGAAATTGTGTGTATGTATAATTCATTGTCTGCTAGTCAAGAGAATTTTTTATATTGAAAATTATGTCACTGTAAAAGGATAGTATGTATTTTAGTAAGAGGGTTTAAAAAATAAGAACTATTAAATAAAAACATATTAAAGAAAATGTTCCTATATAATAAGTCTTAAGCTTAAACATATAATATTTTTAAAATAGTCTGTGTGACTATAGCTCAGAGTTGTAGTGTATGAAAATTGGTTATTATAATCAAGTTGGTGAGCCTTGAATGAAGGCAAAGTTTTAAAGTCAGTTCTCCAGGATAAATCTTGAGTTTATCAAAATTCTCGCTAAATATAAGATCCATGGTAGTATATACCAGTTAAGTGCAATACAAGTAGATTTTCAGTTGATGGTAACAGATAGTACTTTTATTTTTTCACTGACCATCAAGCTAAATACTTTTATTTAGATGACTATGCTGTACCAAAAATAGGTGTATTTCTTATAAGCTTTTAGAGAGTTGATTTTGGGTATTTGATTTTATGTGTGTTATGTAACACCACTTTCTCTACTGGTGGTAATGATTGGCTAACTTAATATTTAAAAAATGTTTCCAGTATGAAATCAGAAGACATTTTACTGATATCTTCCAGTCAATCCAACCTTCTGACATAGTGTGTGGTCTAGGATATTTAGTAAACTTCTAAGCTTCAGCTCTCTCAGAATGGGAACAATAATATTTCTCTGTTGGTGTGTGAAAATGACCTAGCAATAGCTTGAAATCATCTTTTTTTTTGTCTCCCTTATGTTTCACCTTTGATGCGGCAACAAAAACTTAGATGACTAGAATCATACTGGTGATTTAACATGTGTGTAACACACGGGTTTAAGTATATTAAAATAAACTGATTTATTATCTAGGCGTAATACATTTTGTGTCAGTTGGTTCCCTGCTTAAAATATTTTAATAATTTTCAGAAGCTTTCAGATTAAAATTAAACTTTTAAACATGATGTATGATACTTGATTTGATTTTCATTAACTTTTCCTGTTAACTTCCATCAAAAATGTTTTTCTTCTGTCCAGCTAGCTCTTTCTTCACCATTCTTAGTTTGACTAACTCCTAGTTATCAACACATGTTATCACCTTGGCTTCTCCAGCTGCCCTCATCCCCATCTCACATTCTCTCCCCAATATGAACTGTTCTTTCTTTGTGTATATATATATTTAATTGCCATCAGTGTTATTATTGGGCTTGGTGCCTATTCTGAGTCTACTATTCCAAGGGGCCACTTTTTCTTCCCCCCCTCCCTATTAGGTAGGACAGAGAGGAATTGAGGAGAGGGGAGGTAGAGAGGAGTAGAGAAAAATAGACACCTGCAGACCTGCTTCACTGCTTCTGAAGCATCCCTTCTGCAAGTGGGGAGCCGGGGATCAAACCCTGGCCCTTGTGCATAGCAGCCTTTTTGCTCAACTGGATGCATCACTGCCCAGATGCCCTTTGTCTTGTTAAAGTATCTTTCGGTTATTACATATATCAAATTAAAATTTTTATTTACTTATGTGTTTGTTTTAAATAGAGACAGAGTGATTGAGAGGAAGAAGGGATAGAAAGAGAGAGAGCGATACCTGCGACACTGTTTTACCACTCATGAAGCTTCCTTCATGCATGTGGGGACTGGGGCTTGAGCCTGGATCCTTGTGCACTCAAATAAGTTAGTCATCACCCAGCTCCACTTCCTATATATTTGTATGTCACCCTGCTGTTGACAGAATAGAGCATTTGCATGAGGTCACCAGCCCTTGTTTGGCTCAGTTAGTGTGTGGGCTTTTATTTAGTGGAATCGAGCAAGACTTACATGACTTTTCATGTTCCTCTCAGGTAGTTTTTGACACCTGCCATTTTTTCCCTTGTGCATGCAACTGAATATTTTCATGGGCAGCAAATTTTTCCCAATGCGGTAGAAAAAAAATTTTTTTTTTCCCCAATGCATAGCATTTTATGCTATCAGCTGAATAGCTTTTCTTTTTGATAACTATTACATGTAGTTTCTCACAGCGAATACAAGAGGATGAAAATTTATTCCAAGGACTAGTTACTCTTAATTCTATCAATATTAGATGTAAATGTAGCTCTTTGTGCAGTCATATGTATTGATTGGTCAGAAGCAGTTGTAAGAAATGAACTCACGGGAGTCAGGCGGTAGCGCAGTGGGTTAAGCGCAGGTGGCGCAAAGCGCAAGGACCGGTGTAAGGATCCCGGTTCGAGCCCCGTGGCTCCCCACCTGCAGAGACGTCCCTTCACAGGCGGTGAAGCAGGTCTGCAGGTGTCTATCTTTCTCTCTCCCTCTCTGTCTTCTCCTGCTCTCCCCATTTCTTTCTGTCCTATCCAACAACGACTGACGACATCAATAATAACTACAACAACAAAACAACAAGGGCAACAAAAGTGAATAAGTAAATAAATAAATATTAAAAGAAACAAAAAAAAAGAAATGGACTCAGCTGTAAATTAGCAAAATGGACACTGCATTGAATGAATTACAACCAGGAAATAGTCATTCAAGCTTTTATAGATCCGTGGGAATTGTTTACTTGTAAAGGTTGCTGCTTTAGAGAGAAAGATGGGGTCTATAGCGATCCCACATTCAACATGCCCAGTCTCATAAGAAAAAAAAGGAAACGTTTTTTTCTAAAACACAACGGACTATGTCAGGGATTGACAAACTCTAGTCTGTGGGTCGAAGACGTTTAGCTTGCTTTCAGTTTTTTTGTTTGTTTTTTAAAGGGCTCTTTTGTTTGTTTGATTTAATTTTGTTCCTTCCTCACCAGAGCTTTACTGCTCTGGACTTACTTTTCCAGGCATAAAGAGAAAGACAGCGATAGAAATATAAATAGAAGCATTGAAGCTTCCTCCGATATTGTGGCAGTCTTGAACCTAAGTTTCTTGTATGACAAAGCAATCACATTATCTAGGTGAAGCTTCTTCTCCTCCATCTCCTCCTCCTCCTTCACCTTCCCTCTCCTCCCCCCTCCCCCTCCTCCTCCTCCTTGTTTTGCAAGCCTGCAAATACAGTTTTATTGGATTAAAGATATACTCATTAGTTTACATATTGCCTTGGCCAATTTTATGCTAGGTAGGCGGAGATTAATTTTTACAACCTTGCTTTCAAAGCCTAAAATATGTATCATTAAATATTTACTCATCTTCGTCTTAGGTGTTCTGCCAGTTTTACAGTTTGATAATCATAGAGTATGAAGTTCATACCTACATATTCTAACAAGGAAAGTAAGCTCCCTCAGATGCAATTTTCTTAAATGAAAAACAACTTTGGGTCGTTAAATCTACTGAAGTATAACTTCCAAAATTTAAGACAAATAGGGAATGATCATATTACTGTTGTTGTTGTTGTTGTTATTATTATTATTTTAGCAGCTCACTCGGGACTGGATGGTGGTTCACTGTGCTGAGTGCATGTTACCATAATGCAAGGACCCAGTTTCAAGTCCCTTGTCCCCACTTGCAGGGGGCATTTTCATAAAGCTTCATGTGTGCTGAAGCAGTGTTGTAGCTGTCTCTCTCCCTTTCCATCTTTTCATTTCCTCTCAGTTTTTCTTTGTCTCTACCCAGTAAATGAGTAAATAAATAAACATAAAAAAGAAGTCATTCTTAGAAATTGTGAAAAGCTATGCTTAGCATAATTTTGCTTGATAAAAATACACTCATGATGATTTGGACTTACTCCTTTTTGCAGGAGTCATTATGAGACTTTCTGAACAGACCTTTGATGTATTTCTTTCTTTTTTTAATTTTTAAAAATTTTCCCTTTTGTGGCCCTTGTTTTTTTATTGTTGTAGTTATTATTGTTGTTATTCATGTTGTCATTGTTAGATAGGACAGAGAGAAATGGAGAGAGGAGGGGAAGACAGAGGGGGAGAGAATGACACCTGCAGACCTGCTTCATCACCTGTGAAGTGACTTCCCTGCAGGTGGGGAGCCAGGGGCTCGAACCGGGATCCTTTCGCCGGTCCTTGTGCTTTGCAGCCTGCTGGGTGGTGGTGCTCACTGTAGCTTACACACATTACCATGTGCAAAGACCCAGGTTCAAGCCCCAGTCCCTACCTGCAGGGTGAAATCCTCAGAACTGCAAAAGCAGTGCTGTAGGTGTCTTTCTTTCACTCTCTCTCTTTTCTCTTGATTTCTCTCAATCTTCACCCATTAAATCAATTATAAAAAAGAAATAAAGTAATGCTAAGCATAATAAGATAGACTGGTAGAAAACAAATACATGGAAACTAGAGGCACAGAATCAAAGAGGTTGAAATAAATCAGTAAACCAAATTATCTCAGTATCAACTAAAGTCAAATCTTAGGTTGTGGGAGTCCGGTGGTAGCCGCAGGTTAAGCGCATGTGGCGCGAAGAGCTGGGACCTGTGTGAGGATCCCGGTTCGAGCCCCCGGCTGGCTCCCCACCTGCAGGAGAGTCGCTTCTCAGGTGGTGAAGCAGGTCTGCAGGTGTCTATCTTTCTCTCCCCCTCTCTGTCTTCCTCTCCTTTATGCATCTCTCTCTGTCCTGTCTAACAATGATGACAATAACAACAACAATAACTACAACAACAGTAAAAAAAGAAAACAAGAGCAACAAAAGGGGAAAATAAATAAGTAAATATTAACAAATCTTAGGCTTTATAAACTACATCATGCAGCTTTCAACTATATAAGAAACAAATCTAAAATTGATTAATTATAATGACTAGAAACAGAAAAATACACCAGGGAAATAGTAACAAAACCTTAAATAAATCAATCTTATTATTATAAAAATAGATAGTTTAAGACAGTGAAATGTTGCAAATAATAGGGGAAACCAAGTGGCTAAGAATATAAAATAATTCTGAGAACCTGTATTCATCTCATAACTTCAAATTTCAATAAAGCTGAAGTTGATTCAAGTGAAAGTTCAGGTAAAGAATAAAATCTGTAATCATAAAGAAGACTGTTAAATGAACTCTCTGGATTTGTAAGAGGTCTTCCTTAGCAAAAATACATTAAGCAAGTGAGAAATTACAGGATTTGAGCTGCATATTTGACGTGGTAAGGGGCCAGGGCCTGAGGCGCCCAGCTGAGTGTGCAGATCACATGCTCGAGAGCCTGGGTTTAAGACCCTACGCTCCATCCAGCGGGAGCATGCTGCACGAGTGGGTGTTTTCCTTTCTCACTCCTTCTTTATCTCCTCCTCCGATCTCAATTTCCTCAATTTCTCTGTCCTATCCAATAAAATACACGAAAGGGAGGAAGAAAGGGAGAGATGGAGAGAGAGAGAGAGAAGAAGAAGAAGAAGGAGGAGGAGGAGGAGGAGGAGAGAGAGAGAGAAAAGAGAAAGAGGAGAGAGAGAGAGGGAGAAAGGAAGGAAGAAAGAAGGAAAAAAGGAAGGGAGGGAGGGAGGGAGGAAATGGTCTTTGGGATTGGTGGATTCGTAGTGCTGGCACCAAGCCCCAGTGATAATCCTGGTAGCCAGAGGGGGGGAAAATTACTCTAATAGACATGCGGGTAGATAAGTATCTTACAAAGTTCATTTTGTTCAAGAACACTAAAACATAACACATGTAACTATATTCTGGGTTACAGAGGTATTCATAACCAGAGAATTACTATACACTTCAAGTGTTGGGTTGTCACTAGCCTTGATAAAAATTCATTTGACTGTCCTTTCACATATTGAAAGTGCTAACTCAGCATTGTCTTTATTGCATTTTCTGACAATTAATAATTTGGAGCATTTTTTCATATGCCTATTGACCTTGTGAATCTTCTCTTTGGTGAGAATATGGAGAAAAGTAAAACCCTTCTATATTGCCAGAGAGAATGAAAACTGGTCTAACCCCTGTGGAAAACAGCCTGGAGACTTCTCAGAATACTAGATATGGACCTACCCTAGGACCCAGCAACTCTGCTTCTCCAGGTATATTCAAAGGAAGCAAACACACCCATCTGAAGAGATCACACAATTTGTAATGGCCCAATCTTGGCAACAACCCAGATGTCCAATGACAGAGAAGTGGCTGAATTGTGGTATATTTACACAATGGAAGGCTATTTAGCTATCTAAAATGATGATGTCATCTTTCGTTTGCTTCATCTTGGATGGAACTTGAAGGTTTTATGTTAAGTGAGATAAGTCAAAAAGAGGACAAATAGCAGTTGACCTCACTTACCAGTGCCACTTAAACAATCTAGAAGGGAAAACACAAAGTTAAACTTGGAGTGGGCAGGTCATGCTGCATCAAAGCAAAGCAGTCTGGAGAGTAAAGGAATGGAAGGATATGAAAAGGCTCATGGGAGACTGATGTGCCCATATGTTAACAATCATACTGTAAACAACTAAACTGCCAGTACAATGAAAAAAAAATTTACAATAAAATTTTCATTTTTAGAAGGGAGACACTTGCAGCACTGCTTCACAGCTCAGGACTTTTTTTTAGCCCTGTAGGTAGGGACTAGGGGCTTGACCCTAGACCCTAGACTGGCTTCACCACTCCTGCAGGTGGGGACCAGGGGCTTGAACCTGGGTCCTTGTGCACTGTGATGTGAGCACTTAACCAGGTTTGCCACCATCTGGCTTACATTTAAAAAAAAAAAATTGTTTAGCCTGCAAATATGCAGCTAACATGTAGGAAAGCTTATGGTTCAAAAAAGAAATTTAAAGATGGATCCTAAGATATTTTGAATTGAATAACTGTCAGTGTATTACATATTAGAACTGAAGCTTAAGAATGCTTCAGAATACCCATTTTAGGGGCAGGGGTAGATAGTATAATGGTTATGCAAACAGACTGTCATGTCTGAGGCTTCGAAGTGAAGTCCCAGATTCAATCCCCTGCACCACTGTAAACCAGAGCTGATCAGTGCTCTTGTTAAAAAAAAAAAAATACCCATTTTAGTAATGATTGAACATTGATTAGCTAAACTTGAAACTCATGCCATGGATCTAATAAACAGTCCAACAAAGAGAAATGCTCTTTGGGGGCGGGCAGTGATGCACCTGATTAAGCTCACATATCATTATGTGCAAGGACACGGGTTCGAGCCCCCACTTCCTACCTTCAACGGGGAAAGCTTCACAAGCAGTGAAGCAGTGCTACAGGTGTTTATCTTTCTCCCTTTATCTCCTCCACCCTCTCAATTTCTCTCTGCCCTGTCAAAAAAAAAAAAAGATAATTAAAAGAAAAAAAGGTACAGGGAGCCATGGATTCTATTTATTTATTTTTATTTATTTATTAAAAAAGGAGACATTAACAAAACCATAAGACAAGAGGGGTACAACTCTACACAATTCCCACTGATAGCTTTCCTGTTCTTTGTCCCTCTGGGAATATGGACCCAAGGTCATTGTGTGATGCAGAAGGTGGAAGGTCTGGCTTCTGTAATTGCTTCCCTGCTGAACATGGGCGTTGACAGGTCGATCCTTACTCCCAGCCTGCCTCTTTCTTTCCCTAGTAGGGGGGGTCTCTGGGGTAGTGGAGCTCCAGAACACATTGGTGAGGTCCTCTCTCCAGGGAAGTCTGTTTGGCATCATGCTGGCATCTGGAACCTAGTGGCTGAAAAGAGAGTTAACATACAAAGCCAAACAAACTGTTGAACAATCATGGACCTAAAGGCTGGAATAGTGCAGATGGAGTGTTGGGGGGGTACTCACTGCAAACTCTAGTGTACTTTTGCTTTCAGGTATATATTTTTCCCTAGTTTATGGATACGTGTGAACATATGCTCTCTCTCACAGAAACTGGTGTATATCTAGGTTTGGGGACTTTGTTAGGAAGTGAACCCCCTGGAATAGAATTAGAGAATACTATGAAAGGAAAGGTCTCACCCGAGTAATGAAGCTGAAGGGTTGTCATTCCACACCTGAAGTCTCTGGACACAGTCTGAAGTGAAGCATGCTGAGGTGGCACTCATTGCATTGACTAGGTTGGGATCGGCGGATGCAATATTATTTGATATGAATTGAGAAGCATGCAGGAAAGTGCGCCCCACCCTAAGGTTTCAGGACTGGGGGAAATAAAGACTCTGTAGTGGAAATGTGAGGTTCCTGCTGTCTTAGGGTTCAAGAAACAATAGATAGTTACTGTTATAGTCACATTGTTTGGTATGGGTTAACTATGAAAAATCCCTTTGTTAGGATTTGCTGTATAATACTCAATATCACAGTAATTTATGTACTTTGACATTATCTGTATATAGCCGTGCCACTGGTTGCTTCTGTTCTCCCTGGTCTAGGCTTTTGAGAGTCAACATATCAAAGACTCAACCTATGTGCTTTAAAAAATTTGAGGCATACAATCAATTTTTCCTGTCATATTAATTATAGAAATTTATGACTAAAACTTTATAGGAGTGTACATAAACACCTTTCCCACCAACAAAAGACTGTGTCCCACCCCCCCCCCACCCTCACCCTCACCCCAGGGTTTTTACTTTGGTGCCCTACTCCAGATTTAGTCAGATCCTGCTTTTTGTTTCCCATTCTGTTCTTCTTTCTCAACTTCTGTTGATGAGTGGGATCATCCCATACTCATCTTTATCTTTCTGACTTAGCTCACTTAACATAATTCCTTCTAGCTCTGTCCAAGATGGGTCAGAGAAGGTGGGTTCATTGTTCTTGATAGCTGCATAGTATTCCATTGTGTATATATACCACAGCTTTCTCAGCCACTCATCTGTTGTTGGGCACCTGGGTTGCTTCCAGGTTTTGGCTATTACAAATTGTGCTGCTATGAACATAGGTGTGCACATTTTTTTTTGGTTGGGTGTTATGGAATCCTTGGGGCATATCCCCAGGAGAGGGATTACTGGGTCATATGGAAGGTCTATGTCTATCGTTGTGAGAGCTCTCCAGACTGCTCTCCACAGAGGCTGGACTAATTTACATTCCCACCAGCAGTGCAGAAGGGTTCCTCTGTCCCCACAGCCTCTCCAGCATTTGTTGCTGCTGTCCTTTTTGAAGTATACCATTCTCACAGGGGTGAGGTGGTATCTCAGTGTTGTCTTTATTTGCATTTCTCTGACAATCAGTGACCTGGAGCAGTTTTTCATATGTTTGTTAGCCTTTCGGAGCTCTTCTGTAGTGAATGTTCTGTTCATATCCTCTGCCTACTTTTTGATGGGTCATTTGCTTTTTTGGTGCTGAGCCATGGATTCTTAGTGCCAGCACCTAGCCTCAGCGATGACCCTGGTGGCAATAAATAAATAAATAAATAAATAAATAATCCCGAGTGATGCTGAAGGCTGTCGTGCAGAATGGCTGCAAAACTGTTGACTTCGAGAGCACCCATCCATCTTGGATCAGGGACTGGAAAGCCAGCAAAAAGCCATGAGTGTCATGGTTTGGGTGTTTGTGTGTATGCAGTGTGGTGTGTGTGTGTGGGGCAGGTTTGGGTAGTTTTTCTGTTGTTTTTAGAGTTTAAATATAAGTGGTTTTTATTTATCTTTTGACCAACCTCATTTGTCATAGATTTCATGTTTTTTTTTTTTTCTATTCTTTATTTATCTGTTGGATAGAGACAGTCAGAAATTGAGAGGGAAGGGGGTAATAGAGAGGGAGAGAGAAAGAGAGACACCTGCAGCCCTGCTTCACCACTTGTGAAGCTTCACGCCTGCAGATGAGGCCTGGGGCCTCGAACCTGGGTCCTCACTCACTGTAACGGTAGCACTCAGCCAGATGCTTTTTTAAAATATTTACTTATTTGATAGAGTCAGAGAGAAACTGAGAGGGAGAAGGAAAGAGAGACCTGTAGTACAGTGCTTCACCACTTGTGAAGCTTCCTCCCTTCATATGGGGACTGGGCCTTGAAGGCTTGAATCTGGGTCCTTGCACATGCATTCAACTTGATGTGCCACCACCCAGCCTCACAGCTTTTATTTTTAAAGGAAAATATTCAAATTTTCATTTTTTATCTTTTACAGGAGCACCACTGAGCTCTGGTTTATGGTGGTTGGGGGAGGGGTCTTAGAATCTGGGCCTTAGGCAGGGGAGTCTCTTTCCATAGCCATTATGCTACCTACTCCCCACCTTTGCCTTGTTTTCTAATTTTTAAGGACATGAACATTTTTGAAGATTACGCACCCAGCTGAACCCATACATCACCACACACAAAAACCTGAGTTCAAGCCTGGGTCTCTACCTGGGGGTGGGAGAAGGGAAGCTTCACTTGTGGAGAAGTGGTGCTGCACATGTCCCCTCTCTTTCTCTATCTCCGCCTCCTCTCTCAATTTCTGTTTCTGTCAGATAAAAAAATAAGCATTTCAATAATTTATTTCCTTTTTAAAATATATATATATATATAATACTCAAGGGCATTACTGACTTCAATAACATTATTTTTGTTCTGGTTAAAAATAGATGCTGATTGTAGGACAAAGGATATCTTCTTAGAATTGTTCGGCTACAACTTTTTTTTTTTTTACAAACAACTTTTATTGGATTTTCATTGAGATTTATATATCTATATTTTGTGGTGTAAAGTAGACACTTGCAGTTCAAAGATTTTTTTTTTTTTGTTCTTTTTAGAGGGGAGTGTACAAGAAAAAGATGCAACACAATGCAGTTGTTGAGCTTACTAACATATAATGAACAGAAGGGACACATTATGTCATGGACTGCTCTTCTCTCTCTCTCAAGAGACAAAGACTAAACCAATCTGGACCTTCCTTTTATTAAGTTAGAACAGCTGGGGACTGACATTTTTCTGCTCTAAATCTTAAGCACTGGACCTTGTCATTTGGGACCTTACTTGTCTTTTACACTTTTGGTCTCCTGTGTTCTTTTTGGCGTAGGATCTTAGTGTGCAATATGAAATTGAGGGGAAAAAAATCTTCCTCATTTCAGGATGAAATATTTAAAATAAACAGGCTGTGTGTTTATTGCTGTGGAAACCAGACAGTAAGTATGACTGTAAACAGAATGATTTCAAAAGACTAGGAGATTAAATGCCAACAGTACTCCAGTAAGACTATTATTCTTTCATGACTTTTATTTCTACCATAATTATGAAAGCACTTTCTGGAATAACTTTATGATGTCTGTATTGAACTTTTGTCATGCATTTATAACTTGATTTTCAAGATTTTGCTGAGACTTAGTCATTCTATTTAATGGTGATAGTATGCTTATCTATAATAATTATGATTATAAGAATCTTCTGAAAGTTTAAAATTTCCAGATATTATTTAACAATAGATTCCATGCTTGTGGCCACCAGCAATATAATGATCTTGTATTGTGACTTTCAGTGTCCATCTAATTTATGCTGTTGTCTTTCCATGAAAGTGCATTTTGAATATCTAATTGATACCAATTCCTTTGGTACATAATTTAAAATTCCATATAATTGAAGAAGTTATTTCTTTTTCTACATTGAATGGTTTTGTGCCTCCTGTCTAAGATTGGGTAAAACTTGATGCCACTTTGACTTTCATTCTTTTTTTTTTTTTTTTTTTATTGTTGTAGTTATTATTGTTGTTGTCGTTATTGGATAGGACAGAGAGAAATGGAGAGAGGGAGGGGAAGACAGAGAGGAGAAGAGAAAGATAGACACCTGCAGACCTGCTTCACCGCCTGTGAAGCGACTCCCCTGCAGGTGGGGAGCCGGGGTTCGAACCGGGATCCTTATGCCAGTCCTTGTGCTTTGCGCCACCTACGCTTAGCCCGCTGCACTACAGCCCGACTCCCATTGACTTTCATTCTTAACAACACACCTGTTGTTTTGTTTAAAAGACTTTAGTTTCTATTTGCTAAGTATATTCATTTTCTATTACTGCATAACAGATTATTAAACTGGTATAAGTTAGGGACTTAAAATTCAACCATTATGTCAGGGTTTCTATGTATCAGAAATCCTGGTACAACGTAACTGAATTCTGTGCTCATTGTCACAGCCTTGAGAACCGTAGCCAGCAAAGCTACATACCCAACTGGGGCGCATTCCTCTTCCAAGCTCTGGCAGTTGTTTGCAGCTTTCATTTTCTGGTTGGCTGTTATCCAACAGTTCCTCTTCCTCCTATAAGTCATTTCCATTGGCAGCCCCCATCTTTAATCCAGTAACATAATATGTCCATTACGAAGAACCTTCTCTATTTGTGGGGCCCATTTGCTTTGATAAAATCTAATAATAATTCTCTCTCCTATTAGAGGTTACTTGCGCCATTGTAAGTTGACCTAATCATGGGAGTGTGTATCTCTGAAACTCAAGTTCCTATACACGAAAGGAGAACTAATCTTAAGGGCCATCTTAGAATTCTGCTTACCATCAAAAAACTAGAGGTGATGGGAGTTGGGCGGTAGCCCAGCGGGTTAAGCACACATGGTGCAAAGTGCGAGGATCAGCGTAAGAATCCCGGTTCGAGCCCCGGCTCCCCACCTGCAGGGGAGTCGCTTCACAGGCGGTGAAGCAGGTCTGCAGGTGTCTATCTTTCTCTCCCCTTTTCTGTCTTCCCCTCCTCTCTCCATTTCTCTCTGTCCTATCCAACAACGACTACAACAATAAAACAACAAGGGCAACAAAAGGGAATAAATAAATAAAAAGAAAAAAACCTAGAGGTGATTGGATTTGTGTTTATTTTTACCATTTTCAAACATGTGTGACTGGTTCCTCTAGTAGTTTCAGAAAGAACTGTTATTTTTAATTTTTTCCTCCAGGGTTATTGCTGGGGCTCAGTGCCTGCACTGCGAATCCACTGTTCCCAGCAGCCATTTTTCTCCGCCCACTCCCTAGCCCCTCCGTTTTATTCCATAGGACAGAGACAGGTTGAGAGGAGGGCTAGATAGAGGGCCCTTGCACATGGGAACGTCTGTGCTCGACTGGAGGCACCACCACCAGCCCCCTCAGAACTATTATTCTTCTCAATCATGATCCTTTGGCCCTGGTCTCTTCCATGTTTCTTTGAATTTACTCTTTTAAGCCTGCAATCAGATTTTTCTGTTTATCTTTGTTTCCTTTGTCTGCTTGCTCTTTCTCTTCAACTTATATACTGCCTAGTTTTCAGTTCTTTTCATCCAAGGGAGTGTCTTTATATTTTTTTATGATTCAGATTTAGGTACGCTATATATTCGTAGGCTTTTTGTAAACTAGCTTATCTTGTTCTGTCTCTGACCCACCCACCCACTGTCTTCTACCACAAGAAGGGAATTTCTAAATGCATATTTTATCACATTATTCCTTAAAAAAATATTCTAAGTCCTACTTTATTGTTGGCAGAAGAGGGCCAAATATGACCTATGATATACTATATTTGGAACATATGTATACAATAAAATTCTAAGTGATGTTTGCAACCTTTACAATCAGGAGCTTATACCTAAAAATCTATATTTCTGATTTTTTTATTAAGAAGTTAAGAAATTTGAGCGTTCTCTGTCCCACAGTTCTATAGGTCACTAATTTATTATTGCTACCTAATGACTGACCCTGTACATGGGAAATAGCCTTAGTAGTTTGCCCACCCATTAAAAAGTTCATTTACTTTCTCTGCCTGACTTCTCAAGACTGGTTACTTTGTGAGTCTTGGTCCAGAGAGCAAATGCCTAGTGTGACATTCATAATTTTTCTTCCCATTCATTTATTTTAAACCATACTACTACATTTTAGATGTATGATTACATGTCACTTTGTCCTACCATATTGTGATTTCTACAAGGAAAAGAAATAAGCTGTGTTCCTGCTTTTCTTCTTTGCCCCTAACTTGCTTGACTTAGGAAATCTTAGGAATGTGATGACATTGATTTGAATGGTATTGATTATACTTTCACAGTGAGTTTTTTTTGTGTGTGTGTCTGTACAATTGGTCAAAGAGTAAACAGCCAAAAGTATGTATTAGCTCTCTAGAACGGTGAACAAATTTAAGAGCACAGTTTTATTTATTTTTTATTATTTATTTATTTTTAATTATCTTATTTTTATTTATTGGATAGAGACAGCCAGAAATCAAGAGGGAAAGGGGTGATAGAGAGGGAGAGACAGACACCTGCAACACTGCTTCACTACTTGCAAAGCATTCCCCCTGCAGGTGGGGACTGGGGGCTCGAACCTGGGTCTTTGTGCACTGTAACATGTGTGCTCAACCAGGTGTGCCACCACCCAGCCCCGAGCACAGTTTTATTATATGCAAAAAAAAAACCTCTTGAGAAATAAACTTTGATTTGCAAGAAATTATCTATCACAATCATACTATGATGGTGACAGTGATGGTAGAAGTCTTTAAAAATATTTTTATTAATTTATTATTGGATAGAGACAGAGAAATTGAGAGAGGAGATGGCGAGATAGAGACAGAGAGACACCTACAGCCCTGCTTCACCACTTGTGAAGTTTTCTCCTTGCAGATGGGGACCAGGGGCTTGAACCTGGGTCCTGGAACACTGTAATGTGTGTGCTTAGCCAGGTGCACCACCGCCTGGCCCCAAGGTGGAATTCTTTCATTATTACCAGTATATGATTTCTTCATTCATTCATGGGAGTGTAAGAGTTGGGACTTTCTTGACAGTATATTCTGTTCAGTCAGTATAGAGAACACAGGCAGTTCCAGGATGTGGCACAGTGAATAAAGCACAGGACTCTCAAGCATGAGGTCCTGGGTTCAGTCCACAGCAGAACATGTACCAGAGTGATGTCTGATTCTTTCTTTCTCTCTGTCTTCTTCCTGATTAAATAAATAAGCTATTCTTAAAAAGAGAGAGAACACACAAGTGGATCATCCAGTTAACTGCTTTCTTCCCTTACAAGACATAGAAATAATTTGTTCATACCTATTGGTTATAATTATTTTATATCTTTTTTCTATGCACATTTATTAAGCATTATTCATGAGTAATGAATACATGCACATTTTAAACAATGGTTCTTAAGGGAGTTGGGTGGTAGTGCAACGAGTTAAGCGCAGGCCGTGCAAAGCACAAGGACCAGCATAAGGATCCTGGTTTGAGCCCCCGGCTCCCCACCTGCAGGGGAGTCGCTTCACAGGTGGTGAAGCAGGTCTGCAGGTGTCACCTTTCTCTCCCCCTCTGTCTTCCCCTCCTCTCTCCATTTCTCTCTGTCCTATCCAACAACAACTACATCAATAACAACAACAGTAATTACTACAATAATAAAACAACAAGGGCAACAAAAGGGAATAAATAAATATTTTTTAAAAAACAATGGTTCTTTAGAGTTTATTTATTTTTAGAATGATGAAGAGTTTGATTGTTGAAGAGTTAGATACAATGGATTAATAGAATGCCCATTGTAGGATTTTTTTCTTTCTTCTTTAAATCATTTGATTAAAACATGGAAGTGTTCATGGAATTAATGAAATAGGCCAGCCTTAGAAGGATTATGTTTATAGGGTTCTGTTCTATGATTAAGTTGTCCCATTTGGGACTGAAGATTTCTTTTCCTCTACAGATTGTCAGTTCTGTTTTTCAGTAGTGTCATACTGAACTTTATCTATTCAATATCACATACACAAAAAATAATGGCTCATGCTGAAAAACAATCAGAGATCGTTGTTGGCAGTGAGGAAGTCTCAAGTCACATTTCATCCAAGACAGGGTGGTTCCTCTAGGCTGCTCACTGACGAGACAACAGTGGAAAAACTTGCGTCACTGTTCTTTTTTCCACTCAGTTAAATGAGAAAGAAATTCTTTCTATAATTCTGTTTTGTGTTGTTCTCATAGGTTCACAACATTCTGGCCTGTTCCCTTTTTCAGTGGTAGTTCGTAGTGATGACATGGGTTGTCGACAAGAAATTACTTTGTGTTTATTTTTCAATAACTGTTAATTTCTGTGATACACTCTGCTTTTGTTTGTTTCGTTCTAGAACTTCTTTATTTTGCTATTTATAAAATTCAGTACATACTTATGGAAAAAATAGAAAAAGGTTTCATTCTCTTCACTTCTTTTTTTTTTTTTTTTTAATTAACTTGTCTAGATGATGACCAAGGGTCAGTGGAAGAATTTTAGAAAGATTGACTCCTTACACCGGTCATTGTGTTTTGCGCCACATGTGCTTAACCTGCTGTGCTACCACCGGACTCCTAAAGATTGACTCCATAGGACTGCACTACTCCCTGTGTTAGAGTTTTTCAGAGAAACAAAGTCAGTAGAATATCTAATAGCTAGTTATTTTAAAGTCATTTTTCTGCAAAGACATTGCTTTATTCCTCTGTGTATATTTGATTAAAGGCATAAATCACTGAGACTAATAAAATAATAAGATATTGAATTAAACTTATATCATGACTTCTTTATTTTATGTTTTATTGTTTTTTTAATCAGTGATTTAATAATGATTGAAAAGATTGTGGGATGAGAGGGGTACAAGTCCATACAATCCCACCACCAGAGTTCCATATCCCCTCCCCTCCATTGGAAGTTTTCGTATTCTTTATCCCTCTGGGAGTATGCACCAAAGATTGTTATGGGCTGCTGAAGGTGGGAGCTCTGGCTTCTGTAATTGCTTCTCCACTGGACATGGTTGTTGCTAGTTCACTCTATACCCCCAGCCTGTTTCTGTCTTCCCCTAGTGGGGTTGGACTTTCAGAGGTGGGGTTCTAGGACACACTGGTGAGGTTGTCTGCCCAGGGAATCCAGGTTGGTGTCATGGTAGCATCTGCAACGCGATGGCTGAAAAGCAGTAAGATATAAAGCAGAACAAAATAGTTTAATCATCAGGAACCTAAAGGCAAGAATATACAGATGAAATTTGGGGTCTTCATCTTGAAAATATATGATCAAGAACATCTTAATGTTAAAACTAACTTAGGCTATGCTGTAACTAGGGAAAGACAGAAACAGACTGGGGATATGGATACACCTGCTAACAATCCGTGTCCAGCAGAGATGTAATTATAGAAGCTGGGCCTTCCACCTTCTGCATACCACAAAAAATTTGGGTCCGTACTCCCAGAGAGGGATAAAGAAGAGGGAAGCTTCCAGTGGACGGGATGGGACATGGAACTCTGGTGGTGGGAACTGTACCCCTGTTATCTTACAATTTTGTGAATCATTATTAAATCACTAATAATAATAATTATAAAAGAATGTGCTGGGATGAGGTAGTGGTGCACCTGGTTGAGCGCAAGAACCCAGGTTCAAGCCCCAGGTCCCCACTTGCAGGAGGAAAGCTTCACAAGTGGTGAAGCAGGGTTGCAGATGTCTCTCTTCCTCTCTGTCTCCCCTTTCCCCCTCATTTTCTGGCTGTCTCTATCCAATAAAAACACAGATAATAAAAGATTTTTTTAAAAGAATGTGCTGTGAAAGTAGCTTTTCTAATAGGTACTTAATTCCACAATGATCTTTTGAGATTGTAGAAACAAGTTGATTGGATTTATTAAGATCATAAGAGATCAATATGCATGACCTAAAAGGGTGGAAACATATCAGGAATATCTCTATAACTGGGAGTATTTTGGTTCAGAGGAAGGCAAGGACAGACTAGAAAGGCTCTTGATATCCCAGATAACACTTGATGTCTAGTTCTTCGAAACCCAATGTTCAATTATTTAAAATATTACCTATGTTCATTTTAAGAAAACAGTATTGTAAAATCTGTTATTTATTTGCAAAATCACTACTTTATTAGTATTTAAAAAAATATTTTGTTTTTACTTTATTGGGTAGACAGAGGAACCAAGAGGAAAAGGAGAGATAGTGAAGCTCATCCCCAGAAGATGGGAAGGGGGGGCTTGAACCAAGGGTTCTCAACACATGATAATGTTTGCCACCACCCAGCCCCTTCCTTGGTATTTCTAAGGGTACCCAGAATGTGACTGTTGGCATCACTTTAATGTATTAATTCAAGTGGTTTCAGAAGCAGTTACTCTCCAGACACAATCCTTATGTATGTTCCTTTGCCCTGTGTATTAATCTGGCTAACAAGTTCTTGTGGTCAATTTGAGTTTACCCAAAGTGTGAACTTGTAAAAACTTGCCATTAAGTTGTAAATTTATCCCACTTAAAAAGTAAATAAGCCTGTTGGGGGTGCCAGACAGTGGTGCACATAGTCTTAAGCACAAGGGCCCGTGAAAGGATCCAGGTTCGAGGCTCTGGTTCCCCACTTTCAGGGATGCTTCACAAGTGGTGAAGCAGATTCTGCAGGTGCCTGTCTTTCTCTCTCCCTCTTTATCTCCTCTACCCCTCTCAATTTCTCTCTGTCCGATCCAATTAAAAAAAAAAAAAAGGACTATCTCCAGGAGCAGTGGATTTGTAGTGCTAGAACTGAACCCAGGAAATAAACCACGAGGCAAATAAATAAGTAAATAAGGCTGTTGGAGCTGTCATTCCAAAAATGAAATCTGTATGTGATAATGACATCAGAACTTATGGCTCTGTTTATAACCAGACATCGATATATCAGATTCTGTGCTGTAGTTTTCTGAATTGATTAAAGTGAATACGTTAATATGTTGCATATGTTAATATGTTGCTACTGTGTCGGTAATTACCAATGCCCTATCAGTAGTTGAACATAAATCTTGATCTGACCTTTGAGACATACAAAGAAACACTTTCTTATAGGTGTTGTTAGGAAATAGGAACTTTGTATCATTGTTCATCTCTGCCTCTGACTTTTTATAGTTGTGTATCTCAGGGTATACATATTTTTGGAGTGCTCTGCCTCTGACTCTTTATAGTTGTGTATGTAAGGGTATACGTATTTTCAGAGTGCTATGCCTCTTGACTTTTTATAGTTGTGTATCTCAGGGTATACATATTTTTGGAGTGCTACTTTTTTCCACTGCTCCCTTAGCTCCCCCACTGAATGAACAGCAATTACTATGTTGCCAGAATACAGTAACTGCTATAACATTTGGATATTATTGGCAGTCAGTACATTTTCTCATTTGAAATAGTTTCATAAGAAATAGTTAACAGAAATGGGATTATAGTAGCCAACACATTTGGTTTTTTTGGACTTCACAGAAAGTAGGCTTCTGGTTTTAATAATTGCTAATATACAGGTACTAGTCTATGTAACATGACTTATTTGCATAGTTACCACAAAACATTTGGTATTCCATGTAGCAATGACATTATTTCATTGAAAATAGTAGTTCCAAAAACAAAAAAAAAAAAGAAAGAAAGAAAATAGTAGTTTCAGTTCTGCTATATTTGAGCATTTCAATATGGTTATATTTATACTTTCTGTTTTAAAAAATGAAGATGCATTATTTTGGTATGGTTTGTATTAGCT
Source organism: Erinaceus europaeus (assembly GCF_950295315.1). Lineage (NCBI taxonomy): Eukaryota > Metazoa > Chordata > Mammalia > Eulipotyphla > Erinaceidae > Erinaceus > Erinaceus europaeus. The sequence continues at coordinate 8,512,154 of NC_080172.1, forward strand.
TTCCCAGAGTTAATCTGAAGTGCTGTAGATGTATAAAGGTTAGTCTTTTTATATAAATAATATATTTTATCTGATTGAGCATTCTATAATGTAGATTATCTGGCACATGTGCATAAAACTGATAAAAATAGTGAATTAGACTTCAAATAGGATCCTATAGAATATTTCCCATATATATGTGTGTATATATATATATATATTTTTTTTTTTTTTTCTCCCACCAGAGTTATCTCTGGTGATCGGTGCCTACATGATGAATTCATCAACCCTGGCAACCATTTTTCCCCTCTTAAAATGTTTATTTAATTTTATTTATTAGGTAGAGACAGAGAAGTTGAGAGAGAAGAGGAGACAGAGATGGAGAGAGAAAGAGAGAAA